>NC_137699.1:22948237-23191207 GCF_964034855.1 Anser brachyrhynchus | reverse complement strand
TGTCCTCTTAGAAGATTATCCCATACGTCTGGAAAAACATGACAAACCCTGTTCCTTTTCCTAGTTCATTAGCTGGACACTGACTTATAGCAATAGCTGCATATACAGCTGATCTCTGATTAAAGCACTGCAGCAACTGTCTGAAGTGAGTACCACTCTGGAATTTCAAAATGCTGTGTTCCAGGCAGACTATGAAGTTTGGAAGTAGGTATTTGTCAGCACAGTTCCTGTTTTTAAATTGGACTTGAGATCAGCTTTTAGCAAGGCGTCTGTAGCTGCTCAATAAACATAGCAGTATCACTGCCTATCAGCTCCCATTAAGATTTCTACAGCTTTTCTCTGTTCTTCATCCAGCAGTGACATAGAGCAGGATACTTCACACAGAAATATATAGCAGAAACATCAGAACACAGATTCTCAAGCGTGATTTGTTCAGATCCCAGTACCCAACAGATACTGATGTGTATGTTGGAGAAGGCCTGCAGCAGCCCAGGGCTTTGCAGCAGGCCAGGAGCCAGCATGGTAGGAGGCAGCCCACCACCTCCACCTCCCCTCACACCCAGAGGCTGCTCAAAGACACTTCTGGCTCCAGAGCTTCTGCTGCTCCTCAGCAGGCAAAGGGGCAGCAACTCTGCACAGCCTCTGAAGAGAAGACAAAGAGATGGGTATTTGGCAGCTGTGAGAGGGGCAGCTATTGCTTTTTGACATGCCTTTTGGCACTAGTAACATACACACCATGACTTGAGACCCTTTCTAATACACATTTGAAGGAGTGTGAATATAATTTATTACTTTTACATTTTATTTTTTCCTTCAAACTGTCAAAAATTGATCATCTCATGATTAAATCCTGTAGTTTATACTTGGTAAACTAGTTTTATTGCTTGTCTGAATTTCAAAGAGGTATTTTGGAGGGGTAAAAGTATATATATTGTCTGTAATAAAACAAATGCTTTTTGTTTGGTTGTGGGTTTTTTGTTGTTGTTTGATTTTGGTTTTCTGTTTTTAATTGTCAGAGTGTTCATAAATAATCAGTATTAAATGAACTATCTAGTAGAACAATATATTCATTTTTACCATTTCAAAGCCCAAAATCTTGGGATTTTTGTCCCACCTTATAGTAAGAAACCCCCCAAATTAAAAACTATAAGCAAATATTCCTTAAAGACAATCAATATATTTTATTTATATCAACATCACTTTTTAAAGTTATTATAACTGTATCCATTATTTTATATCTAGTGGTTTTATCTGTAACATTTTCTTTCTGGTAAAGAGGAAAAAAAAAAGTTGCACAAACATTAAGAAAATATTCAAAATTATGTATGGGATTTTTTCTTATTAAGGACAAAGTGAAACCTGGAGATAGATGACAACTTGTAGATGAAATTTATTTAATCTGTCAATTCAAGTTTGTGTTGTTGGATTTAACTGGCATATCTAGTGGCATGAGAATAGAGTAAGTCAATGAATAAATTGAAAGTTAGCTGATTAGATGATGCACTGAAATACCTAGCTAGCATTCTCAAAAAAATTACTGTCAACCTGATCTTGACACGGAAAATACAAGCGTAGATATTGTTTTCAGTAATAGTAAGACAACATGAAAAGAGTTTACAGTCATAAGAAATTCACAGATGATTATCTACTAAAACTAATCTGGCTATTTACATTTTGGAATTTCTTTTTCTTATCTTTATTTCTGTGGTTTTTTTCTTTTTGTATCTCTAAAATGATCTTTCCTCTTTCAAGTGTTGATGATACTCAAGAAAACATTGATTTATTCATTTCCCTTAAACATAAACTTGCATTCTCTTTTATAATTTCCAATAAAAAAGCCCTCCAATATGCATTTACAACATTTCAACATGAAGACTGTTAAAAATGTGAGGACAAGCAAACTTTCTGAAATAAAAGAATACTGCTTATTTATCCTGCTTATAATATATATATATATAAAATAAAATAAAATAAAAAATAAGGAAAAAGAAAAAAAATCGTTGCTATCCAGAAAATAGTTGAAAAATAGCCCATTTTATAAACTATGAGATTATATTTGCAGTGTCTTGGTTTCCAATCTAAAATTATACTCCCTAATCAGTAAGTGGTTTGGTGATTTAATTATACCTGAAGTGTGGAAAAGTCTTAGTTTTCAGCCCAAGCATGAATTTCACCTCATCTAAATCTTTTAAATCAAACTACTCATACTGAAATTTACAAAAAGTTCAGAAACAGCAACCAACATATACCTATGGAGATATGTACTTTTCTAAGTAGAGGTTAGATACATATACAACAAAAACAAAACTTGATTCTGTATCAACATAGTGGAAACCACTTTCAAAGCTGCTTTTCATTATTTACTTCCCACTCCCTGAAAATAGGATTGTTTTCTGAAACAAGATTTTCATTAGAGTCCCAAGTGATTCTTTTTCATCTCATCTCTACTACTACATAGAGCAAAATGAATTGTCATTTAACAGAGAAATAAATTGTCAAGCAAATCTGAATTTAAGTCCAACTCAGAGAAGATAATCCAAGTAGTTCTTTCTTCACTTTTATGATTTTTATAGCTATAACACTTTTAAGAGTATTAGTGTCATTGTCCAACGACTTTACTCACTATAAAGCAAAAAGAGAAAGGGATACTGCATTAATGGGGGGGGGGGGGTGGGAATAAAACTGATGGGGCTAATTTATCTATAAAATAACATCAAGGTCAAATGTGTAAGCCATATGCATCTCTCAGGTTTGAGATGAGACAGAAAAACACTACTAATATGTGCTCCTTTAAGCAAGTTCACTCCTACAAAATGCAGCAATGATTTGCAATAAGTTAGCAGTGATCTGAGATCAAAGCACAATGATGAGGATTTAAGCTCTGTTTGAAACTTCAACAACAGCAAGAAAACACTTAAATGGGATTTTCTGTTTCTCTGAAGAAAAGCTGTTTCTGTCAGAAAGATTTCTATTTTTATTTCTGTTTCACTCTCGGAGAAAAGATTTTCTATTGGACTATGTTTTCACTGTGCTCCTTTACACTCATTCCCTGTGTACCAATTTTAAATGTCTACCTTCATGTCAGCTCTATGAAAAAACATAAAAGCCTGAGGATGGCAGGGGGGTTCTCACTGTCCTCTCCAGACAGCTATGACGCAGACCACCGAAGACAGAGACACCAGGAAGACTGTTCACTTAGATCAGAATAAGACAAATGCTTTTTTTCCCCTAAATTCAGATTGCTGTTTCTTCAAGGAGGTTTTTCAAGTTGCGTCAACCCCTGCCCATGTAGAGTTCAAAATCATGAAGCAACTTGAAAAGATGTGAAATGTGCCCTGAAGCAGAGAATGACCTTGGGTTATTTATAAGCTCAATGACAGCAATCTTATTAAAGTTTGGGCCCATGACTGAAACATTCTCCTTTATGTTACAGTTAGTAGAAACCAACAGAGCTTTGGAAAGCAGCTCTACAAATAAAATATTAAAAAAAAAAAAAAAAGCAAGTAATCATATCATCACAATAATTATGCAAAATCTTCAATCATCTGGGATGCAAATTTCCAACTTTAGCACTCTGGGAACAACTTGGGCTCCATAAGGAGTCACAATCTCCTGTTGTAACTGAATCCACTTATCACCTTAGGGTTCAATTACAACTATCATCTTGAAACTGGATTGATCCCTGAAGGAACTTAAAATGATAGATACTGTAGAACATTAGATCATAAAGGGACTTTGTTGGTCATTGAGACCATTCCCTTGCCAGTACTAGAGCAGATAACCACACCACATAATCCATTGATCAAGCTCCATTTTTAAAGAAGTTAGTTTTATGGTGTTTGTTGTTTCCTCGCCTCTTTTCCCCTCCTGCTGTGATTCATCCTTTTCCTTCCCTAAACTGTAAAACCCAAATTCTTCAAATGGAAACCAATTGTGTTTTGATTTTGAACATTTTAAGCACAGAATTTAAAAAATCACTAACAGATATAATTTTAATTTCCTTAAATAATTGATTTAATTTCAAAAAAACAACAACAAAAATTGGATAGGGGATGAAGCAAAAGTGAGGAAAATAAATAAAATTAAGAAAAAAGTTTCGCTTTGTAACTTTATTACTATACTCTTTTGTCCAGTTTTGTTTCCTCAATATAGTCATGATGGTCTTCTAGTACCGATTTCATGTCTCCCTACAGCTCTTTATCAGAGCTTTATTTTTCTTTACTCTTTTTCCTAAAAATCTTATTTTTGGGAACATATTTATCTTTTGGTCATTGCTTATTAACACTACAAAATACACAGAAGCTTATTAAAATTAAAAAGTAAGGAATAAAGTGCCTATCTGAATAAGATGTACAGAACATCACATAGCATCTGATTCACCTTATCATATAGAGCACTGCAGTATCAAATTGCTTAGGTTAGGTGCTGAAGATCAGGTTTTCTCAAACTTTTACCTGCATGTCCAGCAGTCATTGCTAGTGTGAACATATCTCATCTGCACTGTTTGCTTCTATGTTTTCAGGCAGATAATTTTCAGGCAAAGAAAAATACTATATTATAGCCTGCTATAAATGTGGATTTCCATTTTTGTCTGAAATTGCTTCCTATATTAAGATAAAATGCCTAACTTCACAAAAAGTTTATATCACATATTTAATTAGCGTGTTATAAATATTTGTATATGCAGCTATGGATAAGCATGTATAGGAATAACGGATATAGCAAATATTTGACGTTTTAAGCATTTGCATTTTCTTTTAACCACGTCATCATGAAAAAAATGTAAACTAGGCTTCATTCTATTTATATCAGAAATAATAACTGAATTTTCCTGGAAAACAACAACAACAATAGTTTTACTGAATACTTATTTTTCTCTAGAAAATTTTTAGCCTGTTGTAATCTTGAGTTAGGAAATTATTAAGTGCCTGATACATGTCTCAGAACAAAGTTCTCTCCACATGCTATGCTACTACTGTTGTATTTGAAAAATGCACACATATTTAAATTTGCAATGTCAGTCATGGTTTTAAACCTCAAGTGGTTTTAGACTACTCCTTCAATACACACTTGGCATCAATTTTCACAATATTATGTTGTTAAAATACTCAAATTTCCTCAAGCAATTCAAATGAAAACATCAATATACAACCAAAGTTATATTACTTACAAGTTATTTTGGAAATTTATGCATAAAATAAAATTAATATGAAAGCATACTGCAGTATAAAAACATGCTACTTTTTATAAGTATTATGAAAACCCAAATATTTATATAATGTGATTAATTAAAAGTCCACAAGGACTGTTTTTCAAGAATAGCAAACTATTAAAACCAAACAGCTCTAGTGCCTTATGTCTCATTACATGAAATTTAAGCTGGTAGAATAATCCACCAGAAATACCAGTCATTTTCATGGATTAATTCAGGTAACTTAAGAAGATTCATTCTACTGTTTTTAGAGATTGTGAATCTAATTTTATTTCAAGTGTGCTTTGAGTTAAATTTTTGTGGCACATATAGAGAATTATAAAATTTAGCTGATTTTATGAACATTTGATTTGTAAATGCCAAACTCCTTGTTGTTATGATCTTCTTATCCTGCTGTTGTCTTCTAAAGATCTAAATACAGAACATAAAAATAGGATATATAGTACTAATCTTCTCAAGAGTGCTAACAGTGAAAAGAAAATCATGTTTTACAGTGCGACCTATTCTACTTGTAGAATGTCATGTCTTCTGTAGTCCAGTAACTTTCACAGTTATATCCATTATTTTTATAGGTACACTTAGAATTTTAGCAAAACTAAAACAAAACAAACAAACAAACAAACAAAAAACAGTTTCTTATATCTTTTTTTTTTTTAATGAGTGACAAATGGTACCATATATACGAATCACCCAGGAAAATGAGTTATTTTGAATTACATTACTCATACTTTTCTGTTGATATTTCATGAAGAGCTTAGACTGGATGCTGTCTGTGAAGACATGAGTACCTTCTCCACTGAAAATACGCAAGATCTGTTTTCTGGAATTAGACTCCTTTCAAATAACCTATCAGTACTGCAAACCAACTACAACAAAAATATAAGAATGTTTCAGCCATATGCTGGAGTATAAGAGTTTATGCAACAGTTAAGAAAATGGGGGGAATATTAAAATTCAAATTTTAAAGTTAAAATAATGGCACAAGCTACTACAGAAACAGGTTATCAAAAAAGCAAAATGACTCTTTTTTTTTTTTCCGTATGTCATAACCAAAATATTATACTAGATATAGGTTGTTGGTTTCAAGATATAGATAAATTTAATAGACTGTAATGATGCAGTTATACTTGTTCCTAATGTTAATTAATTGAAGATGTTCAATCTACTTGCCTATTCAGTTAAGGTCATCTGAGTGATTAAGCTCCGCTATGTACTGACTTGTTTTTTCCAAGTATTGTAGCATAAAACATGACCATGATCCTGAGTTACATGTTACACCTTTTGCACTAAGGCAGTACAGCATGTTATGTACTTCATCCTTGTGGAAAAAAAACATAACTTAATTGTAATTGAGAGAATAACCTCAGAAATCTGTATTCTATTTTGTGTATTCTTTAATAAATCAACAAAGTAAGTTGGATTGGACTGACAATGACAATTGACCCTAGAAACAATAGGAGTTACAAAATAATAATAATAATGATGATAATGATAATGATAATGATGATAATGATAATGATAATAATAATAATAATAATAAATCAAAACTGGATTTTTAATCTGGATTGAAAAGATGAACAAAAAATAGCAGACAATATGTCTGTATATAAAATGTGTGTATATAAATACCAATTAAATCAAGTAAGCTACCTAAAATGTCTGCCAGTGACACATTAATTTATGTATTTTTGTTATTGTTTAAACAATCTTTGTTAAATAAAGGATAATATTGTTTCTCAGTTTACATAGAGTTTATAAATTTGGTAAATTTGGGTCACAGGTTTTCCACCTAGGCTGCGCTGAAGACTATAACTATGATAACATCCACTGGTTTCCAGGCCATTCACTGCAGAAAGGCTGATTCCTATGCCACCCAAGGTTAGTCTCCACTAGACTGACCTCCACATTGTGTAAGGTGTTACCAGTATCTCTTCCAAACTCCATGAGGTGTCCTCTCTGGGGAAGGGAAGGGAAGGGAAGGGAAGGGAAGGGAAGGGAAGGGAAGGGAAGGGAAGGAAGGGAAGGGAAGGGAAGGGAAGGGAAGGGAAGGGAAGGGAAGGGAAGGGAGGGAGGGGAGGGGAGGGGAGGGGAGGGGAGGGGAGGGGAGGGGAGGGGAGGGGAGGGGAGGGGAGGGGAGGGGAGGGGAGGGGAGGGGGAGGGAAGGGAAGGGAAGGGAAGGGAAGGGAAGGGAAGGGAAGGGAAGGGAAGGGAAGGGAAGGGAAGGGAAGGGAAGGGAAGGGAAGGAAGGGAAGGGAAGGGAAGGGAAGGAAGGGAAGGGAAGGGAAGGGAAGGGAAGGGAAGGGAAGGGAAGGGAAGGGAAGGGAAGGGAAGGGAAGGGAAGGGAAGGGAAGGGAAGGGAAGGGAAGGGAAGGGAAGGGAAGGGAAGGGAAGGGAAGGGAAGGGAAGGGAAGGGAAGGGAAGGGAAGGGAAGGGAAGGGAAGGGAAGGAAGGGAAGGGAAGGGAAGGGAAGGGAAGGGAAGGGAAGGGAAGGGAAGGGAAGGGAAGGGAAGGGAAGGGAAGGGAAGGGAAGGGAAGGGAAGGGAAGGGAAGGGAAGGGATTTCATACATGAGTTCATTTTTTGTGCACCACAGAACACCATTGTACTTTCTTTAGGGTTTCCCTCATGGCTGAGCCAAGACTCCAGCTGTGCATTAGTACACCATCCGGAGATCACCACTTGTAACATAGACATGAGACCTTACAGCAGTTTGCCCTCTAAACATGTGCAAGATTTTAGTAGTGACAGCAAAACAATCTGGGATATTTGTACAAAAATCTACTTTGCATTATCTATTAGGAACAGCTGCATAGTGTGTGCCTATAACCAACAGCTGGTGTGAGTTTTATTGCTTATAAAGAAGTAGTGAGAGTATATGCTTCTACAACCATAATGGAAGTTCAAACCTTCATACCTTCTTCTTTGTACGGCAATTGTTAATAACACAGGTGCGTCCTATGTGTTTATATTTGAAGTTTTAATCATGTTTTGAAGGAGAATGTTGCTGTTATAATATAGTGAGGTACGATTAGATCTGCTCAGAACTGTAGGGATGAACCCCTATTTTTTTGTCATGGTTTTGGCTGGGATAGAACTAATTTTCTTCTTAGAGGCCCATATGATGCTGTGTATCAGATTTTTGATTGAAAATACTGGTGATAATACACCGATGTTTTTGATGTTGCAGAGCAGTTCTCACACAGAGCCAAAGACTTCAGCTTCTTGTGCTGCCCTGCCAGCAAGGAGGCTAGGGGTACACCAGGAGCTGGGAGGGGACACAGCCAGGACAGATGAACAAGAGTGACAGAAGTCACTCTTCTGTCACTTAGACAGAGTGACATACCATATGGTATCGTGTTCAGTAACAAAAGCTGGGGTATGGGAAGAGGAAGAGGCAAATTTTAAGAGTAATGGCATTTGTCTTCCCAAGAAGCTGTTATGCGTGATGAACCCTGCTTTCCTGGAAGTGGCTGAACATCTGCCTGACAATGGGAAGTAGCGAATTAATTTCTTGTTTTGCTTTTGTTTTATCTAGAAAAGTGTCTTTATCTCAACTCAGAAGTTCTTGCATTTTTACCTTTCCAGTTCTCTCCCCCTTCCCATCTGGGGAGAATGAGTGAGTGGCTGTGTGGTGCTGAGTTGCCTGCCAGGGCTAAACCACAACATTTTTTTTGTTTATTTTAATGCCCAGTAAGGAAATCAAACTGTATATGACATAATTTAAGATTTTTCTGTACGTAAGTAACTTAGTCCAAATTTTATGCATTTCTGTGTAATTACTACTAGCAAAAGTCTTAGAAAAATAGAGGACAGAAAGATACCCACTCATAAATATTTAATAAAAATAAGTTTTCAGTCTGTCGGACAATTCACTGATGGCTGGACTAGGTTTCCCATATCAATCAAAGAACATGTCTATCAAAGACTTGCTGAATTTTGGAATCTGGTTTTACAGCACATAGACAAGATTATTCAGACTAGATTATCTATGGTTATCAGGGCTTCAAGCCATATTGCTATACTTTTTATTGGAAAGTAATCATATCCCTTTCACTTTTTTGATCTCCTTACCAAACAGATGGTGCTGATGCCTGACAGTGCCCTAAAATTCTGTACCTTTGTAATTAGTTCTACATTTTTCTCACATTCAGATAGATTTCAGTTTAGCTCTTTGCCCTTTATTTCAGCGCATATTCCATGTATCCCTAGCGTTCAGATTATAAATCATGCCTTTTTGTATTTTTATTTCTTTTGTTTTGCTTAGGTATATACATTCTGAAAACTCGTAAACGAATGTAGCCCTAAAACTTAGAGAAAAAATGTCAGCTAGGTCTTATTTTCCTGCGTGGAATAAAAAGGAAACCTACAATAAACTCTCTATAGTAGAGAGGCTGGTGCTCAGGCATGAGCTCCTGAGCTATATTGCCCCATATAAAAATATGAGATAGTGAAAAAAGGGAAGGACTTTAGCCACCTTGATATTCAATGAATGTGCTAACTGCTTTTGTGGAATTGCAGGGTTCTTCAGTGTGTTACCTTTATCACACTGAGACCTGCATAAAAATGAGAAGTCATACTCCAATACACTTCTAGTCAGTCATACAGTTTATTTTCCTGTCCCCTGATAGAGTTCACAAATTTAATAACTGTCCTTTATCCTTGTCTCAATTCTCTTTTAGCTTTCTATTCAGCTTTCCTTCTCTCCTGACTTGCAGTTTATGCTTCACCTTCCTATAGCAATCATAACAGAAATAGAAGAAAAGGGTGATATCAATTACCATTTAGAAGTGAATAAAGGGTGATAAGACCACTTGAACGGTGAGAGAAAAAACAAGTTCATTTCTATCCTGGTGCATGCAGCTTAACCTACTTAGATATTTGCTGTCTGAATTAATTGGGTAGTTTAAACTGAAAAGTACATTAAGATTCTTATTACCTGTACTTCATATTTTGTGTGGAAAAAGGTAATTTATTTCTATTAAAAAATAATAGGGTCATTTTGAAGAAACTGCTGATAACATCAGAATGATTTTTCATCTGAATAATATGTATAATGATGAATTTTTGGCTTTTTGTTTTTGTTTCTTTCCTTATAATTAAGAATGGTGCTGCAGGTCCTCACATGATTTCTAAATGACACCTAAAATATCATTAATACTGGCACCTATTTCTTCCATAAATGAGAATAAACTGAATTCACATATTTTGTGAATTAAAAGTACTAAAAAATATCACTAAAACCACCTGATGCTATGTCAGGTATGCGCTTCTATGGAGATGTAAGCAACTAGTAAGAGCAAAGTCCTCATTTTTTAAAGTGCTGATCAACATTAGCATTTGAAACAGCAGCTAGCTGCTTTGCAGCTGAGAAGTCTCTGCTCAGATTATCACTAGGCAACATAGTTTTGTACATGTAATATTAATATGGGTTGAATCCAAAGCCATTTTAAATTAATGTTAATTTGCTATGGACTTTTTTTTTTTCTGTCTCTAAAACAGAGAAATCTTTTATCTCTATGAATGTTACAGGAAGGGTGCATGATGGAAGCACAAGTAAATATAAATCTTGGTAAATAAGGCCAAGTGAAACTCTGAGGATAAGAGTGGAAGGAACAATGGAAATGAATCAAAGGACACAGTGCTGCCTTAAACACAAGGAAAATTCTTAATAAGAAAACTGACCTACCTCACTAAAGCAAGGATATCAATGTTTAGGTTGTTGAAAAGGATACCAATTTTTATAGTTAGAGTATAAAGTAATATGTAAATTTAAGCAAAAACTGAGTTGAGTTTATGGTTTGGGAAGAAAGACAAGATAAACCAGACAATATAAACAATGTGAAGAGAGAGGAGGAATGGACACTACAAAGCAGACCTTTATTTCAGGCTTGAGTTGAATATGTTTCATCCTAGCACTCTCATCAACGGCTGGTGACCACTACAGGAAGATTGAATCTGGGAACGTCAAATATAATCTGATAGTTTAAAAGGTAGCTCTCTTGCCTGTCAATGTAGATTTTGTTTTAAATTTCTGGTCTAGTGAAAAACACTATAGAGATTTAGCAGGAGCTGCTAAGTTTTTGAAATCCCAGGACCACATGTTAAACACTTTTATTTCTTTCCAAGTTGTAAAAACCTGTTATTTTTTTGGCATAATAGAATAAATTTTCTATCTTTATCTCTGGCAAAACTTTTTATATTGTAATATAATAGTGTCAAAGTATCAATGTGTCACATACTGTACAGAAAAACTGACCAGAATGTTAAAAGAATCACCCCCCCCCCCCCCCCCAATACCAATTAACTTGCTGTTATACCTGAAATTTTCTTACATCCAGGTAACCATCAATTTAAGAGACTGATTGCCATTACAATTAATTTTGTATTGTTTCCTGTTCCTAGCACATGTTCACAGGAAGCAGGATAATGCCGTTATTCTAGGTAGCATTCAAATTCCAAGACTGGATACACTTGGTGCAAACTCACTACTTTAACAGATTGGATTTTGTGTTCATTATGATTATTCTTAGAGTGCTGACACAAAAAGAGGGGCACCATGAAATTGTAAAATGACTCAGAATGAACCCATTCACACGACAAACTTCACAAATCATGTGGAAAAATTATTTTGGGGAAAAGAAAAATAGAAACCTGCAGTAGCCTGCTGCAGGGCAGAGATAGATTTCTAGTTAATGTGTTCCACATAGTTTTCAGAAGACTTGGCTTTGATTCATACTCTGTCACAAATTTTCTGTGTGACTTTAGGCAAGTTGTTTAATTTTTCTAAGCTTCTTTTCCTCTTCCTGAAAAATAGGGACTCATTATTTTGCTAGTTTGGTTGGTAGTTTTGTTTTGTTTTGTTTTGTTTTTGTCCACCATTGTTTGTTTAAATTGTTGCACAGATTTAGGCATAGACTGTTTGCTCAGAATGTGTACAGTATCTTACAAGAAAGAGCCCTGACTTTAGGTGAGATCCAAACCAGTTAAACAGTAATTTGTCCAAACTTCATTTTATTACAGAAATAATAATATAATATATATATATATAAATAATATATGAATGCTAAAAGACAGATAATCACAATGTGCATCAGTCCATATCTTTTGCTAATAAATTACTACATATTGAAAATGAAATAAAACTAATACATTATTATAATATACTATCTCAGTACAGCTTTGTGACTGGAATCTCACAGCATCATTTTTCAGCCCCATGGAATGGGTGTCACCCATGCTAACTGAGCAAACTAACTCCCTGGCCCATAAAAGTACCATCTCACTAAAATAATATTTAAATGAGAGGAAAATTACACAACGTAGTACTTCTAGCATTTCCACAGCTAGCAAACATCTCCTTGATAATTATCTTAGGTTGTACATTGTTGACATTCTCTTCAAGAAACAAAAAGCCAACAAAAAGCAAATATCACAAAGAGTACAAATATAGAATAAATAGGATATCTTGGATCACAATACTTACTGAAAATATTTATTCATTTCTTAAAATGTTTGTGTAAAGTATGCATACAATTATCTCATTAGGTTAGCAGTCTGTTGTTCTTATTAATCAAAGAAAAAGTAGCATGAAAATTACTAGATTTCATTGATTTCTTCCTGGTTTATAATTTGACATATAACCTGTAAGACATTAGTAGAAGTGCTTCATTAGACCTTAGTGGCTTCTGGATCAGAACTATATGGTACTGTAAAAGTGAAACTTCCTTACAGTACATTGAACTCTGTAAAGTAGCTGTAGTCAATTCCATACATATGTTTTTGTACATGAGCAGAAGTTGTTTGGGTTAGAAAAACTTTTGTCTCTTAAAGCTGTGTACTCAGATGTACATACATTTGGATTTTTGCATATGTTATGTCTTATTTTGCTACCACTGTTGATGGGCGATAGCAAGCATTTTATTACATGCTCAGGAAGGATTCTTCTTCTTTGTGGTTTGTCTGCTCATAACCTCAGTGGACCCTGGAATCCAAAGAGTCTCCATGAACTGCCACATGCTCAATGCAGATGGCATCTTCAGACAATTACATTAGCAGGCACAAACAAGCCCATATTTAGCACTTGCTAGCAACATTTTTTTCAGGAGTTTGTAAATCATCCAAATGAAGGTATCTTTCACACAGATAAACAAACAGTTCTCTGACCCCATGTTGATCCTCTCTTCTATTTCTTCGGTTCCACAATTCGAAGACTTTGCTTAAAATATGAAAATACTGTTTTTTTTACATCTAAATGATAGGATTTCTTTTGTAAAGATGGAAAAATATATATACTTTTTTCCCTTTCTAAGGAATAGTTGATGTTTTAGCTGAGATTTAAAAGTAATGTTCAAAGTTTAACTAAAATTGTCACTTTCAACACAACCAGCAACAATAGTGAGGATAAAAACAGTGTAAATTTTAATTGAAAAAGTAAATGCAAAATTGTAAGAACACTTAAACAGCTTCAACAGGGATTGTTATTAATTTATCCTATTTATCTCCAAATACATTTCCAAAAGTTTAAAAAGGGGCAAGAGAATGCTGACAAGTTTATAAAGGTTGAGGGTTTGCCTTAATCTACTTTAAAGTGATGCATGATCAAATTTCAGAGCAATATGAGACTTTTCAATGAAAAGAATGACTGAAGTGTCCTAATGATCCTGCTTAGATTTATTAACTGTCTTTTCAAAACCAACATTCATGTCTATATGTGGTACATAACATATCTTAATTATACTGTAGGTCAAACAAAAATTTTACAGTCAAGTGAAAAAAAATTAATAATCCCTCAATGATACCTATATCAATAACTGTTTCAAAAAAACATCTTAATGAGATTCTTATTGAGATAACAGTCTCCAATGAAGAATAAACAAACATTCTAACAAACTCTGAACAGTACTGTAACTCCAAATTGATATTTTTTTTTTTTTGTTACTCAGCTGTTGCATCCATGGATTTTGATTAACTTAGTTTAGAAAGCTTTAATCTGTAATGACTATATTTCTTTTTCTGAGAAAAAGACAAAAAAAAAAAGAGAGAGAGAGAAAAACAGTAACATCTTGAGCCCTTACTAAAGTCGTCAATTTGAAATAATTAGTGGTGTTGAGGAATGAAGAGGATAGGGGTCAGGACCCAATAATACTATTGTGGTGAAAGATACTTTTTTCCCTTCATCTCTGCTTATCAAAATGTCTGAATATACCACTTAGGAAGAAATATATTTTTATTGTATTTATGTGCTGAAAACATTTATATTTTTAACATGAATTTGTATATTACTTTGAGTATATGTTGTACTTCCTATTTGCACTAGAGATTCTTGTGATAGTAATTTCTCATAATTTATATGCCAAACACACCTGAAGATGATTTTCACAGATGGAAGTACAAGGCTAGAAGATCTATATTTTAATCAAACAATACAAAGTTAATCATATTTATGTAATACGTTTGGGTGAAAATATGAGCCCGGCAACATCATCATGTAAAACTTTCACCATGTTGGTGAGTGATTTTAACTTTTATCACATCAGCTATTAGAAAGATTATTTCAGTTAGAAGAAAGAATGAAAAGGTAAATATGCCATCTTGCATCTACAGTACAGATAAAGAAATGTGCTTTCAATCATTTTCACTGATTTTCTATATGGGCTTGGACAAGACAGCTAATGGATTTTTTTCTTTCAGAGATATCAAAATGGAAAGATGAAATGGACAGTAAAATGTCTTTTCACTTGAAATATATTGAAAATAATCCTTATTCAGAAAAGGCTTGAGTATGAATAATAGACATTTATCAGTGGAATAACATTCAGTCAAAACAGTCCCCCAGGCATATTACAATCTAGGTTGTGTTTCAAATACATACTACTTAAATCTATGGAACTATGTGCCTACAGCTCTCAGGGAATGTGTACATGGCAGTGTAGTACTATGCAAAGACTCCTGAGCTAGCTTGCTAAAAGTGACAACAGAATCAGCTTTATGCAGCAATCCCCCAAGGTGAATATATAACTCTGCTTCTAAGCAGACTTTATTCACTAGGCTACGATATCATGTAGTCTTGCAGTCTGCTCTGCAGGGCAGCTAGGCCATTAGTGGCAGTCAGACCAGAGGTGCACCCCCTCAGTCAGGGAGCTATTTCTGCTTCCCCTGTCCTGTCTTATCATCTAAGACAAATTCTTGTTCTGTAGATCTTGGAGCCCAAATGTGACAGCTATTTCTCTGATTTTTCTACAACACCATTACTTCCTGGATAAGTACAATAAACATGCAAATTACAGATTTTTCATCCAAAGTGAAATACATTTCTGAACACTTAAACATTTGTACAGCTCTGGGAAAATTGAAAGTTATAGCTGAAACAGTCATTACTGTATCTCATAATGATCACAGCAGCTAAAGACTGAAAAGCCTCATCACACCTGCAGTCTACCCTTCTAGCACTATAGCGTCTTCTCAGAGGAAATAGTCCAGCCAAGTCCCATCTCTAGAGCAGATACTTTCTATCTCCTAGGTGCCATTCAACGACCTAAAAATAAATAAATAAATAAATAAATAAAATAAAATAAAAAGCGGGAAAAAGAAGAAGAAAAAAGAAAAGAACGTTACTGAAAGGAAAACTCTCTAGTTCATGGTTCAGACAGGAGTGAGTGTGAGGTGCAGAGTCTTGCTGCAAGTTTGAACTTGCAAAGCTTTCTGCCTAGTTGAAAGGCAAGAGCCCTCTCTTTCACTACTCAGCCTAGCTGTCACATTTCCCCATAATCACGTAATAAATTTATCTCAGTACTGCAAGTCTTTTAGGAAAGTGCATGATGGTATCCAACCACAAATTACTGGATAGTCTCTTTGATAGAATTACATTCTTGCAGTATAAAAGAATCAGCACAATACAGGTCAAGATGAAAGATACTAAGTTCCTCTATAGATACCATTGAAGAATAGTATAGTCAAGCTTAAATAGCATAACACACAGAAAACAGAAATAAAATATAAACCCATTTCATATACATTACATAAATGTATGCTTGACTCTACAGAGGATGTTGCAGAGAGATGCTGATGTAATACATTCTAATATCAATATAAAACAACTAGCTAATATAAAACTGCAAGAATAATTTTTCATTTTAAATGCTCTAAGTGGGATATTTCAGTGTAGTAATTTAGATACAGGCACCCATGATGGCTTTCAGCACAGCATATATTCTAATAGCAGATTTCAGAATGGATAAAAATCTCCTGCAACATACATGCACACACACATGGAAAACTAAGCCCTTCATCCCATTTGATGTGCAAATCTTGAAAATCTGTCTTTGTGTAGTAATGACTACACAGGCATTTAATAAGATAGAACTAATCAATTTGCTTCAAATATATTGATGCCAGGTAATTGACAAGATCCAGTAATTCACTGACAGCAGCTTACAATGTTTATACTTTAATGTTCAGTTTAATATTGCTCTGCCACACTCCAGGACAGTGAATATGGCTGTGAGCAGTTTGTTGAAATTTCCACACCCTTTACAAATAAATAAAGGAGTACAAGATTTAAACATGTTTGCTGTGCATAACATGAGGAAAACAACAGCTGTAGCAACTCAGCATCTCATACAGTAGAGAATGCCCGTGGCAACATTATTTAATGGAGGTTTTTGTTCTTCAGAGCTATCAAACTTTGAAAGGAAGACTAAACTGACAGAAAACAACAATTAAAATAATAACTGTTGTAGGCTTATTTTATGCAACATTTCATTTTATTTTTGTGTTTCTTGGAGTTACTGTTATAGCTTTTCAGCAGTCTCTGATTGGAGAATAAGATGAGGAAGTAACCAACGGAAAATAAATAGGCCAAAATTCAGCACAGTGTAGTGAATGAGTACACAAAGCCACCCTGGTGACCAGTTGACATATAGCTAGCTGTCATGCAAGTTACCTCATGGTAGGTCATTCTAAAGCTTTACATACTGAGCCAAAGAATACTTACTGATTATTCAAATGTCTGGCATTTCTGGGCAAGGAAACTATACCACTGGTCATTCACAATATCCATCATGTGTCCTTAATATCCTGTTTAGATAAACAAGTTTTTCTTACCACTGAAATCTCCAAATGTACGGCTTTGAAGTAGCCTATCAGAGGATGCTTTTCTTCAACTTAGTGCAGATATCTGCAACTGAAAATAATCTTTTCTTGTATTGTGACTATTACTTGACTAAATCATGATCATTTTTTGAATAAACTGTATCATCTAGGAAGGCAAACAGGTCAAATTTGAATTTAGAAAGACAGGAAGAATCTGACACACCTCTTGGTAGTTTGTTCCAGTGATTTCTGACTGATGTAGGTCTGCTTAATTTGTTTTTAATTTCACTTGTTTCAGTTTTTAGTTACTAGATCTTGTTTTGCACTTCTCTGCAAGTTTAATAAGTGTTGCTCCAATGACAATAATTGAGTCACTTCCCAATCTTCATCTTGATAAAATAAAAAGATTGATACTTTAAGTCACACTGATAAGATATTTAGTCTTTCTTTGAGAAAGTTTTGTGCTCCTTTCCTCACTTCAGTTTTCCAACATCCTTCAAACAGAATGTACATAAAAATATTTTGGACTATTCCGGTGTGTGATATGACAAGATAAAGATACTTGTTCACTTCTCGTTCACTGCTCACCCATTTTTTTGATTTCCTTAGCATATAAAAATTCTTGTCAAAATTTCAGAACAATATTGAAATTTGGTCTTCTTGAAGGAGAGCATAACACTAAGGACAGGGGAAGCTGTGCTGTATCAGCTGCAGCAAAAATATCCTTAACCAGCTTGGAAAACTTTTTGCCGGTAACTTCATGAGAAATATCAGCTATGCAGCATACGGCACAGTGATATACAGAGAAGAAAACTTGTGATTGAAGAGATGACGTTAAA
Source organism: Anser brachyrhynchus (assembly GCF_964034855.1). Lineage (NCBI taxonomy): Eukaryota > Metazoa > Chordata > Aves > Anseriformes > Anatidae > Anser > Anser brachyrhynchus. The sequence continues at coordinate 23,173,067 of NC_137699.1, read as the reverse complement.
GCACATATTTTAAGACAAGTGCCATGGGATATATAGATATCAGTAGGAAAGCCTCCCATTGATTTACTGTGCTTTGGATTAGAGCTTTTATACATACAAAACAAAGAAGGCATCTAGTTTTGAGGTCTTGGCTAAAACTCTCAGTCTTCAGTAGCTGGGTGAACTCATTTATCTATCTCTATTCCATTATCTATGGCATAAATGAGCACTTAAAAAAAGGAAGAGATCACTTGGGGCTGTTTCCAGCACCACAAGAGAGTGTCAGATTCACATAGTCTTTCTTCTGATTTAAGCTTTTTAATGAAGAGATGCTCCTTATTTAACATTATTGTCTTGCTTGAAAAATGAATACTTTGCCCTCAAAATGAATTCTTTTAAAACATTAGCCTCCTTGGATGTTAAAAGTGAAGCACACATAGAAAACAGCTGCACTTGCTAATTAATGCAATGTATATGGTTAATGAGATGCTATTCTACAAGAATAAAAAAAAAAAAAAAGATAAGTGATGCTTTTGGAATGATCTGTGTGGAGAGAAGGAAAAAAGTTTTACTATTGTCAGCCTATCTACTTGCTCAGTTCAAGAAAGACTATGCCATTTTGCGTAAGCCATTATCAACAGTGCACTTTCATGTATAATTATTGGTGAATATACACAGCAATATGTCTTCTTGTATCTTGTCATCTTGTCATCTATATTTTGTTCACATTTAGACTTGTCTGTAAATGATTCACATTCAGTGTCATCAAAATGCTTTGCCAGTGTTCTGGATAAATCTCATCAATAGCAGATGAAACATCAATGGACTCTGTTAAATGGTTTGTGTTGGCCTCTTTACAGTCAATATAAAAACAGCATGCATAACTAGCAGAATGGGCCACATACAATACAATCAAAAGATTTGTCATATTGTAAATATTCTGCTGAAAACATGAAGGGAGGGCAAGCCCATTCCTGAGTAATGAGTCTGATCCATATAGGTTACCTAATCAAGACCTATTAGGCTTGTAAAAAAGAAAAGTAGTTTCTATTGCCTAATTACTTTGTGGACAACTATGTGAACTGAGCAGATGGATTCAGACCAGTTCTAATTAAACAGAAGAGTTTGTTAAAATTATGTGTATTTGAAAAGTGTTTCTTGCAAGATCAGCACAGAAGACCAGGGCAGAATGAAAGAAGAACTGACTTTTTAACAAAACTCTCTTTACTAGGCTCTTGAGCAAGCTGATTGATGCATTCATCACAACTAATGGGACTAGACTGAGAGTTCACCTAACTTCAGTTTGGTATAAGACCTAGTCAGAAAGATGATGATGTTTATATATATATTTACATTATTTTTTTTCAGTTAGGAATACTATTCTACTGCTTAACTATTTTTCTCAAAAAGACCTAAACAAGGAATAAATTCACTACTGAAAAAAACTGTAATAACCAGTCCAGTGGTTTCAGACTCTTAGAATTGTGTATTACTTACAGCCATTTTCTCTCTTTGTTTTTCAACCCAAGCAGTACCACCTACTGCTGTGTTTACATGCTGACTTTGGTTCAACTGCAAGAAGTGCAGCTGAGAAAAGGCAAATGTGAAATCAGTGAAGAAACTTTTCTGAGAAGCTAATATCAATATATCCTTGACAATTATTTGTATCTCCATATCATCTTCAGTTGTAAGGTTCCTGGAGAAATTGATGAACTAGAGTCAGACCTTTCCTGACTGGGAATAATTTTATTTTACCTTCCAAAAGTTGGGAGTATACCCAAGAAGAAGGAAAACAAGGAGGTATTTGTGTTTCTTATATTTGCAATTCTTTCTTTTTGCTTCTTATCTGTGTTCACAAATCACTAAGTAGTGCTTTTTCTTTGACTGTTAACTCACTATGGCAACACGTATAAATTATACATAGCTATCCCATAGATGTAACATCCACAGGTAGGGAACGTTAACACTTATTGAGGTTATAATGATCTCCTTTGTGTCTGATCCAATTTTACTCAGAGCTGAAGTAAAGTTTTTTCAGTACTTCAGCAATTCTGTGTTATAACCTTCATCCTGCACTGCACACACATTTATCCTACCTTCTGAAACTATAAACCTTGTGGAAAGAGCACGGTGGTAAACTAAACAATGAATACCCATTTTACTTTTTTTTTCTTTCAAAATTTTTATTGGGCATAGAGTTACTGATCTTTTAATCTTTTGTTTTGAATGTTTTTCTTAAAAAAAAGCTCAGTCAGACAAATTTCACCAGGCAAATACTAATCCTTCCATTTAGTCATATGTCCTTATACATTTAAGAACATAACTCAAAAACACATTTCAAAATGAAAGTTTGCTTTAAAAAAAAAAAAAACTCTAAATGTTTGTAGCTGCATTGTGCCCAGTGATTTCAACTAAATGTTATTAAGATAAGGTGGTCAAGACATTTCTATGTTAATTGTATTTTGTTGTGCCATCAAAATGGATAATAAAAGAAGATATTTTTTATTCAGATGTCAGTCCAGCTATGAGTTCAACACTGAAGTCTTTCCCCTCTTTAAAAGCATCATGGATGCAGTAACTAAAGTTACAAATTATAAAGTTAGATGACATGTCATGTTTGGAAATTATTTAAAGCATTATTTGCATGGTTGGTTACTTATTTTCTCCTCTTGGAATCGGTCTGCCAGACTGAGAAGGATTAAGACTATTATAGGTACTTGTAAAGTTGGATTTGTATTACTATAGAAGATGTAGCAGTGGATGGCAGACAGCCAGGCACAACATGAAAATGTATGTGTCTGATATGATGCACAGTAGTACTTGAAAAAAATGCACAGCTATAGCTGTATACTTTGCTGCTGCTGAGAGTCACTCTCCTGTGAAATATAAAGTTTTCACCATTTAGGAAAACAGAAGTTATTCTCAATGCTATTATTAAATGGAGCAGACTAACTATTAAACTAGATTAACTATTAAAAGACTAACTGTACATTTGTTTGTCTTTGAAGTCCTTTTCATGTGTTGGTGCTAGCACAACTACTGTTTACATATATAGGCGATTCATTTATGAAGAAAGTTCACAACCTAAAAAATAATCCCTAAAATTCTCACCTCTATATTTGAGAGAGAGAGAGAAAGAGAGACAGAAATAAAACAACAACAAGAAGAACAACATACTAAGAACTCAGACGGTTAGTGTATTTTTTTTCTTAACCTAACAATACTTTTGAAGCAGGTGGCTCATCTTATGGTCTCTTCTTCATGGCTTTTTCACTGCATACTTGCTGCCACAGCTACATTTTTCATGAAAATGGATAATATGTTATATATAGGTGTAACTGAAATTGAATTTGAAAGTGATATTAATCTTCCATTTATTTGCCTCGGACCATAGCATGTATGCTTTCTTTCCACTTTCTGAATAATAGGTAGAAAACTACAAATTCTTTTCCATCTCTGTAAGTACTGATAGAACTACAGCTACAGTAGACACTGATCAGTTTGAGTAACAGAAGTGGATCTGAACACTTGATGTATCTTCATAAATATTTAGATGTTTTGTGGGATTGTACAGTTTATAGAAAAGAAAGAAAGGAAAAGGATAAAATTTATCTGTAGTGATTGTCGTTGTTCTCTCCATGTTATTTCCATCCTAAGGCCTGTTTCTGAGCTCCATCCATCTCTGCTTACACACATTCTCAGAAATTTATGACGATTTTATCCAAAAGTCACTGAAGTCAAAGAAAGAGTTCAAGTGCCTGTTTCGAGTTATTTTCACTTTCACTAAATGTATAGTCCAATTAGTAATATTATGCCAGTTAAACTCAGAATAATTTTAACTACAAAGATACTCTAAACCCAGAGAACTGAAATATTTATTTAGTAAGTAATAGATGTGAATACTCTTAGGGTCATAAGAACATTCTGAATGACATTCCTATGCACTGGACAGTTTTTCAGACACATATCATCCCATTTCACATAAAAAGTGTGGAAGTGATAAATCCTTAACTCAGAAAGATGCATAGGATCCTGGGCCTTGTGGGTTTAAAGACAAATATTTCTCCTAGATGCTTTCAGATTCCTGGTTTACCAAGAGACAGCTCAGCCTGTTCACATGTGAGAATAGAGGTTGTTTTTCCTTAATCTTACTAACAGGATATATTGTGCCTAGAGCAGCACTATCATTTCTGCTAAGGGACAGTGAACATTGCAGTGCTTACTTCTGCAGTGAGTGAGTCGTTTCATCTTTCTAACACTAAAGTACTTAAATGAACTTCGAAAGTGGTTGCAGTGCCTTAAGAATTATCCCTCTCTTTACTCTTCATCTCCTACCTTTTGACATACAAACAAACAAATAAACAAACAAACAAACAAAAAAGGAATTGTTGTCAATAAAAATTCATGCGGTAATATTAAGTCTGATCCAAATGCCTACAGTCAGGTAGTGAAGTGCAAAGGTTTTTAGTTTTGTTTTGTTTTGTTTTACTATTATTATTATTATTTATTTATTTATTTATTTATTTATTTAAACACTTCTTGTGATATTTTGAAAACAAAATATGTAAGTAGCTTGGGAGAAATTGTGTTTTAATCAGACGTGTTCTGAAAAAAAAGTGTAAGCACTTTTAAGAATTCCACCCTTAGTTTTTAATTTCTGTATTTTTTTTCCCTGGTACTCCTATTGTATACTGAAGAGAACAGTGAGTCCTTCAATATTACAAAGGCTGGTGGCAAGACGTTTCTACCTTTGGCCTTCTCTTGTGTTCCATGCTGACCCTCTTGTGTGGAGCCAGTATCAAAAAACGCAGCTTTGATAGCAGTGTTTACATGAATGTTTGATAAGCATCTGCCAGCCCTTAGCACTCTACAAGACTGTGTAACACAAAAGACATCCAGGGAACCCTGGAGCTTTCGCCACCTGAAGGCATAATCTGTGTGTTTTCTGAATTTCAAATGAGCACAGAGATTGTTCCTTTGTAACTCCAAATGTAATTTATGTATTATTTACTATAAGAATGTATTAATCAGAAAAGACATTATTACTTCTTAAAAAATGCAGCTTTGAGGAGCAAGGTCAAGATGTCTTTTATTGCATACTTATCTCACTAAGTTGTCTTTGATCCCAATGGATTAAAAACCACAGACATAAAATTGAATAGTTGACAAGACTACTGACTACATCAAGAAGAATAGTGTGTAATTACTTGCAAACATTTTGATTTCTGATTAGATTTTTCATTTTACCTGTGTTCTCAAATCTCTTGATTTGCTTTCTATGGAAATTATAAGTAAAGCTTTTGTTTTACTTGTGTTAAAAAAGTCTCTGAAACCTAGCAGTTGAGTTGACTCTTGGCCCAAGTGCATGAATACTACTCCCAGTTCTACTAGTAATCAGCTACGTGACCTTGAACATGGTGAAAGTTTTTTACAGTCTTTTGCTCATGTTGCACTGGCCCAAACCATTTAGACAATCTAGTTTGGAATCCAGAAGCTGAGTATCCAGTTTCTCATAATATTCCCTGCCATTCACAAACCACTGCTGTACATATGGATTCTGGTTAGGAAATGTCATGCAAAGAACTAGCAGAACAAGGTCACATCTGTTTATTACAAAGTATGCCAATTATATACATGTTTAGTGCTTCGTTCTGTGCTTAGTATATTAAGACGTCCAAAACTGACAAGATCATTACGGAATAATAATAATTTATACATTACGAGAGCTCTAGAGATAAGGCAAAGACTGCTGAGGGCATCAGATTTCTTTTTTGATGCTGCTAGAAATTAGGATTGGCTTTTGCAACAGTGTGATCAGCCTCCCACCTCCCTCCCCCAAATAAACAAATAAACAAATAAACAAACCTCAAGTATTCAGCTTTAAAGATCCAAGACAGAGGGATAAATTAAGTACTTGGACATTTTTGTATTTATACTTCAGTTCTTCAGGAGGCAACATTGGCACTGACTTTGCTTATATATACATTATATATATATAAATATATATATAAATATATATAAATATATTTATTATTTATTTCTTTATTTATTTACTGCAAACAGATTTCAACACATTGTCAAGTATTAAGACAAGCAATCTGAGATTGAAAGGTTAGCCTCCTTTTTCCCAAGTACAGGGCAAGGGAAGGTCAACTAGTACTTGCACAAGCCAACAGAGGGGATAGAAGAAAAACTTAAAATGAAATGGCAAAGTAGCATTTTCAAGATCATAGATATCCAGCTCCAGAACAAAAGTTCCTGATATTATAATAGGTGCACCACATCACCTGTTTTTAAGCCCTTATGTCTTCAGAAATGAAAAATGACTTCTGCCCCTATGTGTTGATGAATATATTCTAGGAAATTCTTTTGTCTGTTTTATGAAAGAAGGGCAAAATAAGTCAGCAGCTTTGCCAAGCAACAGTTGGCTCATTTGTACTATTCTCTCTCTATGTGCTGTAACCTAGATTAATGTACGCATGCAAAAATGGATGGAAGTTCACTTGTGCCAATTAGAGAATAAACTTCTTAAATACAAAAGGGAGAGAGAACGAAAAAGCTACCTAATATTAATGAACATTTAAAAATTCCACTCAGTGCTTGAGGTGCCATTGATTAGCCTGCCTAGCAAGCAGTCCTTTAGTGCTTCCAGTTCGAAGCCAATTGTGTTTTTTTTTTCTTTCAGACCAGGACTTTGTATGCTCAATTCTGCTCTCAGTTATACTTGTATATATTAGGGGTAACTCTGCTATCTTCAAAGGCATTATTCAATTCACACCAGTGTAACTGAGATTAAAAATTGCCCCTCAGAATTGTATAAAAAGGTTGAAAGGTTTAGGGGATTTCTATATGTTGTGTGAATCAATTCTAGAAAAAACATGTTTTTAAGACAGTGTTAGTTCCTTATACTGCTAGAAACACTTCTTTGTTGTCTTTAAAACTTATTTTAAGTTGATCACAGATTTTTAAATTGGCACATGTGCTTGTCAAAATATGCTGCTCTAAAATTATTTTTCTTTGAGGAATGTTTCCCCAGATATCATAATCAATTAAAAACATGTGAATTTACACTCCCCAAGGCTATATATCTATATTTAATCTTTTCAATACTTTCTAACACTATTAGTAATTTTCTTCTGCACATTAGAATAAATACAGAGAAACCTGACAGCAGATTTCAAGTAGTCTGTAATGCTTTTACTCAAACAAACAATGAGGAAATTGCTAATTAATATTTTCCATTTTTGTGCACAAGCTGTGAAATTGCACTACTAGCTGAAACTAATGAAACATTAGAAATTCTCAGTCTTAAGAGGAGTGAAATGCACAAACATTTAGTACTTCTAAGTCTCAAGTATGTAATTTTCACTAACAATGAACTCATCAGAGTCACAAACATCCAGATATACATTTGTAATATAAGTTACAGTTACAAAAATACAAGTGTACATTTTGCTGGTAGACTTGAAAATGGAGTCTTTAAGGAAAATGATGCTCAATATATGCAAATATACAATTGTAGGATGCCCACTAATGGAATACCAGTTTGCATACACAAATAGGACCTTGTTTTCAATGGCTTTTCCCTTTACCAGACTTGTTTTAATAGAAACTTCTTTCATGAACAACTTGATAAAAACTCAATGGATATTGGGAATGCCATATTTACAGTGTAATCTGTACTGTAATGTAGAAAATCTGAGCATATTTACATAGGGCTAAGAAGACACTCCTTGCAACTGCTATTTCTTTCTGGTGAAGAATGATGTAGCTGTATTTACAGTATCTACATTACAGTCATGCAGGGAACATTACCAACCATTGGAACATAATCATCTACACTGTTAAAAAGTCTCTAGCGCAGTTCTGGCTTTGGGTCAGATATGACTCTCCCAGACAGTTGTTATGCACAGTTGGGAGCTACAACAGGCCAAGGACTGCTCCTATTGGACAGTTTAGATGATGTCACCCTAGTTGGAAGGGGAAAGAGCGTAATAGTATGGATGTGGGATGCTCCATTCCAGCTGGCCTCAGTGCCAAGAATGGTCCTGTGAATGTTTAATTTATGAGCACAGATGTAGACTATGGTGCCAAGAGGAGGAATTGAAAACAGCTGTCCCATGCTTTCAGTGCCCAGTTGCCAACCATGGACAGTACAGAGTAGCAAGAAATTGCCAAAGAACAAGGAAGCAAAGTCTGAGACAGATGCCCTGCTCCTGGGGTTGTTCATGGAGGGAAATGATAGGATTTTTAGGTCTGGTATCTTTTTTAGGTAAAGAACAGAAGCAATGGTTATGACAGTAACCTTTGATATGTAAGCAATCAAGGTTTAAATTTATATTCTGCTTGATTCAAGAATAGAGATTCTTAACCACTATGCCAAGAGATATTCTCTGTAAACTGCTTTCATCTATTCTTGTTAATGTTGTCCTACTTTGTCCTAAAAATTAACTGGGAAAGGAGAGAGAAAGGCCTGGATTCGAGACCAGGTGGTGCCAATAGCAGACTGCTGAGCACTCTGCTGTAGCTGTGCTAGGTATTACTACGGTAATAAGTAACTTAACCTCTTAAATAAGCCCCATAAACAAGGCTAAATTTCATAAAGTTTCAATATTTCCTGCACAATCAGTAACATACCCTTCCTTACACATAATTTAGGGGACAAAACTAGGTCAGAATTATTTGTATAGAAGAGTTTATTAATTTTCTAGTATTATTCTTTTTCATATACTGGTTTGTACTCTGTCAAACTGCTCATATGTAATTTCTTTGTCATTTTCCATTCACAGAACTTCCTTCAGCTCATTCTGATATACAAATGGTAGTATATTTACCTGTGTAAGCCTTTTTTCATACACTTAGAAACTTTAACACATTCTTCTTGACTCCAACTTCTAAAAGGCAAACAGGAGATAGCACTGATATTAGTAAAAGATGTGGTTCTCAGCAGTTATGAAAAACTGTTCCTGAATTTTGGGGTTCAGCAAAAAGAGATAGAGACAGTAATGTATATTACTCATGAGCATTAACACCTACATCTATTCTAACTGCAAGTTAATTGGGCTTAAATTAAATTTAAATTAGTATATAAAGATTAACAGGGAAAAAAATGACATTTTCTTATCCTCTTTATTATTTCTAGCATTATTTTATGTCTGCACCAGATGGTTTCAACAAAAAGTGACTGATGTCCATATTCATTGAGTTCTCACTGAAGTGAAATTACTTACATTCATAACAATTAAAATGTCAGCCCTACTGTAACAAAAAACACCTGTCCCACAATTAATTTTTGTTTTTCTGCCTCTTAGCTTGCAAGATACAGTTTTTGTCAATCTTCTCCTATGGCATGAATAACACTTGACTAATCTTTAGAAGTCAACAAAAACATTGAGGCTGAGTCTGGCAGAGGCTGACCTCAGAACTCACACAGCAATTGATTGCTTTTGCAACCCAACTAGTAGTTACCACTGTTTTATCTTAAGTCAATGAGTGAATACATCTTGCAGAGAAACTATCTGTTCCACTGACAAAATAATTTTTTATTATCCTTCAATGAAAAACCCTGAGGAAACACAGACTGGTTTGAAAACCTTGTTTAAAACTTAACAACACTGTGAAATAGGCGTGTAGTATTGTTTCTTTTTCTAAATACCACAGTGCCTCTATGTAAGGAAAGTGATTTTCCCAGAGAAACCCACAGAGGAAATGGCAAAATGGGAAATCACACCTTGCAGTACAAGAGTCTTGAGGCCACTGGCTGGAACAAAAAATGGAAAGATTAAAATCTATTAATGTTACACAGAAACAGAAATTTTGGGATAAGGATATGGAAAGTTCAACAAAATAAGATAAACTGACAAACTTTGTATCAACTTAATGTGCACTTGTTGGGAGGAATGGGTTAAAAGCAGAAGATTGGTGAGAAGGATTATAAATATGTTTAAGTGACCTTGCATCTGGTAATGTGTAAAATCTGGAGAATAGTAATGTAGGGAAACATAAATTGTACCTACTGCTGTTTATTCTCTGTGTGTTTGGCAAGTAGCATGTCTGTGTATAGGTAACATAGGTATTTGGTAGACTTGGAGGTGCCCTATTGAATGCACTAGAGCTTCTGGCTTTGGCACAGAGAAGATCAAAAAGCCCAGTGAGAACCACAGCGCAGTGATAAAAACTACACCTGCATAAATCTTTGATAAGTAGGTGTAAACAGCAGGTCAGTGATCTTTTAGTATGGACTGAACTTAGTGGTGCCCATGTCCCTATTTGTGTGCCTCAGCCTGGGTGTTTCCTCAGGGATCCCCTGGCTGGCAAGGTAACAAAAGTAAATTTACTCTCTGCATTTTAGCCAGGGGTCTGTAGTTGTTTCTGCTGCCTTCCTGTGCCGAGTTACAGAGCACTTAACTTGAAAACTGAAAATTTTCTTTTCCTTTTCCCTTCTTCCAGCTACCTGCATTCTGTTGAGGAAATGTTATTTAAAAATCAAAAGTTGGACATACGTGAAAAGGTCAAAATAAATTTTAGTATCTTATGTTGGTAGACATGAAACCTTCGATTTTAGAGAAGTCTGCGCAATTTTTGTTTGTTTTCTGGCCAACATTGGCTGAGTTTAACTTGCGTTCACTAAGAGTTATGGCCCAACTTCAAATGCAATTTTCCCTCAAATGTTGTATATCTTCACTGGACGTAAATTATCCAACTCTATTTCCTAGTTCTAACTCTCATCCTGTATTTGAGTGGCTGAACTATAACAGCAGAAAGAACAAAAAGAACTTTATGGATTGGGAGATATAGGAATCATCTGCCAGATTCAAGCTTGAACATGTGAGAAGTTTGGTGCAGCTCTTATTGTATAAATTTTCAAATCTGTAGATTACAGTTATTAGAGTGTAGGAGGAACAGATATTATTTTAATGATGCATGTAATAGAACTAGTATTTTCATTAACTTGTTAAACTTATTTCAGTCATTTTTCTCTACCTTTCTCAGGTATCCTTAAAAGTCCAAACCTCCTCTCCAAAACTCCTCCAGATTTCCCTCTTTGTAGGGAAAATTCTGGTAGAAATACTTCCTGATCTCATTTCCTTCTGAGTCACAAATGAGTAAAAATCATAGAATCATAAAATGATTTGGGTTGGAAGGGACCTTAAAGATCATCTAGTTCCAACCCTCCTGCCATGGGCAGGAATGTCACCCACTAGATCAGGTTGCCCAGGGCCTTGTCCAACCTCGTCTTGAACATCCTCAGGGATGGGACTTCTCTGGGCAAACTGTTCCAGTGCTTCACCACCCTCTGAGTGAAGAATTTCCTCCTAACCTCTAATCTAAATCTCCCCTCTTTTTGTTTAAAACCATTCCCCCTTGTCCTGTCATTATCAGAATGAGCAAAAAGTTGTTCTTCATATTTTTTATAAGTCCATTTTAAGTATGGAAAAGCTGCCATATGGTCCCCCTGGAGCCTTCTCCAGGCTGAACAGTCCCAGCTCTCTCAACCTTTCTTCATAGGAGAGGTGCTCCAGCCCTCTGATCAATCTTGTATGCCCCCTCCCCTGCCCCCAGACCAGTTCTAATAGATAAACATCTTTCTTGTGCTTACATTTAAAACTATGATATAATAAGAATGTTTCATACTTTAATATATTTAACAATATTTACATAAGAATCTAGGAGTAAATATATCCCAGAACTTGTCTTTGAAAATGGCCCTAAACAGAGTCTTAGGAAACATTAATAAGGAAGAGGGCAAGGGTGAGCTGGTATGTCTGCCAGGTTTTAGAGAGCTTCTCCAACATCTAGATGGCTCTGTCATACAGCTTATAACACATTATCACTTCTCTAGTTTTTATATCTGCAAAGAGTCAAATTTTCACAATTTCACAATTGCTGATAAGAAACATCAAATCTGTTCTTGAGTAAAATCTCAGCCAAAGCTCTGGGGATTTCTGTTGCTGGAAGGGCAACCTTTCATATGAGTGGTAAGGCTTAAAAGTAACAGAAGATTCAATGGATTTCTTTTTATAAGGGCTACAACCTTATTTTTCAGTTTTTTGGGGTTTTTTTTTCAGTTTTTTTTTTCTTTTACACTTTCTCATACTATCATGTGATGTGCTGAAGCAGAATAGGTGTTAGGTTTTACTGTAAGGATTCAGTTTGTAAGGATTCCTGAGGGGCTTTTATGCTGCAGGCTACTGTACTGTAAAAGTAAAAATTACTGAATTCCCTCTTTTCTGGCACTACATGTCTTTATAATGTTCAGGGAGAATATATTTACTTGCATTATGAGTCCATAGAATGAATGTTGAGAATGAGAAGCAGGACCATGCAGGTAAAGTAAGACTGAACACATGCCCTTGGAGAGGAAGAACATAACTCCTTACCTTGTCCATCACAGTCTTTGAGTTCTTCAGTATTCTAAAATCCAGCCTAACTTCTAACAGGGCATGATCTTGTAAGTGATACTGCTTGGGGGCCAAGCCCTTTTATGTTTATATATGAAGACTTGCAGACGGGCAGTATATACCCTTCACCATAATGTAGCGCAGTAACAGATGTACCTTTCAAGCATGACTCTTGCATAACTCTAGTACAAGTCTTTACTACTAGGCACTTTGAACCCTCAATTGCTTTAACTGAATGGTTAAGTAGCCTTCCTTTGATCAATCAAAGCCTGGAAAAGGGTTCAAGTTCTCTGTGGTACTTATTGTGAAATAAGCTGGTTAAAAAGATGAAAAGCAGATTTTTTTCATGTAATATCATGATATATAAGATTTTGGCAATAATTTCTCAGCTGTTTTCCATTGTGCAGCTAATCAAATCTTCTTGACCACAGAAGCTAATACTGAGATACATAAAAAGATCTTTACAATAAAGTTGCAAAATGACCCTCACCTAAACCTTGAAATATGTGCTACTGATCTTCACCGGAGCTCAAAGTTTTTCATATAAATCTATATATTAATTTGATAATACTCCTATTATCATATTTAAAATTAGTTTTTTCCAGGCAGAAGCAGAAATGTCCCACTAACTCCATTCATGCTTCTCAGAGTTGACTTCAATTTGACTGATTTCAAATGGACATTGTCCTTCATACCAAAACATGTTAACTCAGCTTTGAAAGGGATTTTTACCTTCTTAGTCTGAACCATCTGCAAATCTTTCAAGCTGCCTTACAGAAGTTCCTTTTAGATGTTTGACTTGAGTATGATGATATTAAATTGGTTTTATGTGTTGAATTCTAGTTTTAGAGAAGGGGAAATTATTTGGTTAAACATTGAAACCCAAGCATTTTACATTCACTGTGCAGAGAGTAGTCAGGCTACAGTAAAGCTTGGTTACCACAACATTTTGCATAAAGTTGTGGCAATGCCAAAAGTGATCCATTATGTTTTCATATATGGTTTCATTAGAATAACATCAGCATTTGCTGAATTCATTAATTTTCTTCCCTTTCTATTTAGATTCATAGTGTACAGGCTGTAAAGATCAGTATTATTCTGGGAACATTGTGAAAACCCATGGGAAGGCAGACTGGCTTAGATATCTGCTGTCACAGCAGTAGCTGGCAATATTTATGAGCTCAGAATCAGGTTATTTGTGTTAGCTGTAAAAAAAGAGAGCTGCTTTTCAGTCACCTGGAGACCATTTCAGCTTAGCTGAGGCACCATTTATATGGAGGAAAGCAAAGGATAAACAATACTTGCAGGGGCAAACCACATGACAGGGTTTGACATTCAACCTTTGGTTACATTAATAGTCCAGGACAGTGCCTGTTAATTACTTAATGGTGGTACAACAGTCTTTTTTTCTTTTTTTTTCCAAGGTGCCATAAGAATTTCTGATTTGTCTGGCTTACCCAGGCTCCCATCCCCCATCTGGGTGTCACCGGAGAGGCAAAGATTTCCTTAGAACTACAAGACTTTAAAAATCTGAAACACAACCATATGTCATGTCGTAAAAAATGCAAAATATGCCGGATATGTAAAAGCAGCACACCAAGCCATATGCTTCAGATGGAACAGCTTGCATACGTCTAGGCCTCTACGCTAACTTCAGGAACTGAAAACAGTGGCTAGGCTATTCCACACTTTTCCACTTGTTAAATTTGTTTTGCTAAAGTCAGATTTACATTGGATGCCAAAAAACAAAACAACAACAACAACAAAAAACAGTCTTTATCAAAAGCTTGAAGCTGATGATTGGCCGCTTATTTTCTGTGCTGCTTTGAACAGTCAAGCTGTGACCAAGTGAAGTGGAACAACTGAGATTTTCCAGCACAGTTGTTCAAATCCAGAGGTTTAGCCCACAGTGAGAATCAGGGCCTCAGTGTTCAACACCAGGAGAGGTCAGCATACCAGTGCTTGTGGGCTTGCTGCAGAAAGTAACACCCTGCCTATTTTTGCGATCATCCCACTTTCCTGGCACTTCCACAAGGCTGAGAAACGTTAATTCTTTTGCTCAGGCCAAATTCCCACAACATTATCTTTCACACAACAAAACCTGCATGAACACTGCTTTAAAGGTCTGTTTTAGTCTGGTAAATGCCAGGAAATTCTAGAGTCATTAACCTTCCTTATTGTGCATAGTGTTATGAAGGTCTTTGAACAGCAGGATACTTTGCATACAGTATCCTATGTGGTATAAGAGCTAAAATATGCACAATTAAGCAGGTTAATATTCAGGTTTAACCTCTGTATTTCAATGATGAAACATCAACAGTGCAGTTGAAAACTCCTTTTTATGTATGAACAGTGCAAATATTTGCATGTTTTAGACTTTCTGCAGAAACTTTTTTTTAAGAAAATGTAAATTCAGAACACATCTAACCTTGCTATAGTAAGTCTTTATTAAAAAGAGGCAATTAAAACAGTAACTTTTTCATTTGTGTGTGTCCCAGACTCCTAATAAAATCAAATGAGCATTTTCAACAGTATGCAAGTCCGCTTTTCAAATGCTATGTGAATTTTGCAGTGCTGTTTCCCTCAATTACTGACTGTTGAAAGATATATTGTCTACAGGAATTCAGGCTCAATGACATTTATGATGTCTTCTAGCTTTCAAGACTTATAAATCTGTTGTTACTTAACTAAAATCCTAAACTCCCAGCTTATACTGTCCAACTTCAATTTTGCATAGTATCTTTTACCTGACAGTGGATGAAGGTAGTCTCTTTCCCAGAAAGGATGCAGCAAATTTTGTTTTGTCTGGTTTGTTACATTATCTTTCTTACACTTGGGGCTTGATCACATATCCTCTTCCCACTGCTTCTGTGTCATTGAAAGCTTTCACCATGCCAGCTGCTTGTCACTGTGTCCATTGGGAGGTTTTTGTCCCCTCCAATCTATCTGCTAGGCTGATCTGCAAATGCTCCCTTATTTGTTTCTGTCAAAATGAATAGTGTTAGCAAAACTGGGCTCGTTAGACTAAATTGGCAATTTTTGACTGAAATGGGTCAAAGGATACCCATGCAAGCAGTTGCCTTGCGGATCTGAGTGAAAACTAGTATCTTATGAGGCAGTTGCAGGCTGACTGGAGCAAGAAATCCCTTCAGCAGACATGCTGACTCTCTTCAGCAGGATATATGATCAAGGACTTACTCTATAAAATCCATTTAGTGCTTTCGTATTGCATTAAAGTTTGAAATGAAGTATTCAGAGTGGGGCTAACCTACACTATCAGGGACTAAACATGCCAATCTGTCCTGAAGAGGATCTGTATGTGTTCAGACTAAATCTTCTGTGTAATACCAATCAACCTCATACATGTCAACTTTGTCACATAGCTTTGAAATAAATGTATTAATCAACGTGACAATCTATACAGAGATGAGAATCCTGTCAGGAAATTTAACGAAACATCTCTTCTCTTTCGTTTTAATTACTTGTATTTATGCTGTTCAAATCTCATATACAAACACTATCATTACTAACATAAGAATTGAAATTTGTCCTTCTTACTAATAATTATTAATTTGCCATGACATACAGATGTCACATGTATTCTAACAGTCTTATAGTGGGGTACTTCAATACTAGAAGAACAGATCAGTACCTCCTAGAAGTAACGCATCAGTATTTTACATATGTGCCTATATTTTCTCATGCTGTCAGTAGAGATGTGTGTCACTCATAGAACATGTTTCTTTAGATCATTTTACTTTAGATTTGACCAAAAAAAATAAAAAAAAGTTCATTTTGTTTTAATATTAATTTCCTTAAAATATGCTTGTATCTCCAGATCTCTATATTGTTTTCTCACTCAAAAAAATAGTGACACACCAGTTTTGGCAAGTATATTTCATGCACCATTCTCTTTACACTGACTTGTTTTCGTTATATTAGTGGTTACTCATTCATCATTCTTATTTCATTTTTTAATGACTTTCTATTAACAATCTACAAAGTTTTGCTTTTCCTAGGTTTATATCTCTACTGGGTGCCTGGAAGGGACCTCAAATGAAATTCAAGCATTAACAAAAGAAAAAGAAAAACATGGCATGAACAAGTCAGTGGCTCTAGCTAAACTTGTATGCACTGAAGTTCAAGAATATAAAACAATTTATGCACTGCAATATTACTGAATATAGCAATCCCTGTTATGTCCAGGGAAAAAACTCAGACATAACTGTGTTTTCCAAAACCAGACATCAACTGTGTTTTCAAAATAGAACATGCCAATTGCAATGAAGTTTAGGAGATGTTCTGTTCTAGCTACAAGCGCTGTCTCATTTACAGTATTGGCTAGATTTTGTCTAGCTACAGTGGCTACCATCCCCTGTTCTCCATCCCACTCCACAGTTCTGCATCCCATAAATTTACACTTCCACAGCAGGAAGTCTGAGCAGGATGTGAGCGATATGGATATAGATGAAACATCATAGTTTACAGACTGCTATGCTAACATAAACCAGCAGTAACTTTAATATACTTTACATTAATGTGCCTGGCAGGAGAAAGAAAGGCAGACAGCAGGAATGAAAATGGGTTCAGCTGTCCCAAATTAATTCTTTCTATATGTGAGTCAAAGTCTAATGTGTATAATCTTTGCAGACAGAAGCTGTGGACATGACAGCCTCTTCCTCTGTACCTTAGATAGAGTCAAGGAAGGATATACAATAACAAGACAACATTTCTGAAAATAAGTGTATAAGGAAAGCCTTTGCAAATGTTTTACTCATTTTTGTTTTAGGGGAAAGATCAGTGTGCCATAGAAAGTTTAGTTACAAAACCACTTTTTTTCACTCTCTTTGACTATAAGATACATAAAGTGTTTGAAAATGTCTCTCAGATATGTAAATTTATATTTGATTTCTAAAACTGTTTTTCTCTTTGTAATTAGCCAGTTTTTTATTTCCCTTTAAATATGATCTTATAATAGTCAAATCCTTTGACAATATGATACAATTAGTGCAATAATTGCACTAAGTATAATTCTTTGAAGCCATGACAGAGTTTAACACTAGTCAAGAGGTATAACTAGTTTAGTACATTTTTCCTGTGCATTTCCTTGTGTAATATTCAGAGAGTGACAGCACAATTCTGTGAGTTTCAAAATATGGTTTTGGACTTTGGGAACCTGGAAGGTCTTGATACTACTTTGCTCACAGATTCGTCCTTTCCTCACATGTTTCTGGACAGATTGCAGAGGATTCTGTATCAGGCATTACAGCTTTTTTGATTCTGGAAACAAACTCGAGCATGAATCTATGATCATTCTAGCTATACATTTCATGAAACCAGCCAAGACCATTCTCCTTCCTCTTGCTTAGATCTCTGTGCATGTATATTTCTGTATGTGGCATGCAGTGAAATAAAAAGAAAGTGCAAAAGCTGTGTCAGGGGGAAAAATGTTTAATAGGAATTGAGGTAGACATATCTAAAAAAAACATCTTTGCATTGTGACTCTTTATGGCTTGTTTGGGGCCTTTTTTCTTATTGTTGGTTTTGTTTGATTATTCATAAATGACTTTCAAAAAAGCAGTAAGACATACTGAACATATTATGATTGTTTCGTGTCTGAGCCTTGCCAGGCATACTCTAGGTATATAGGAATTAGTAACTACTATATTAGTTGCTCTTCTGTTCTTGAAAAGAGACAGAACAAGGAGTTTTTTTTTTCAAATATGTTTTCCTACTAAACTGAATGTAATGTCTAGTCCAAGGAGTCTAAATAAATCAATCCTTTGCCCAAAATCATTGTAAGAAAATGTGTTATAAAACCATTCATTTTTATTAACAGAAGTGATAAAACTGAATTAGTGAGCTCACTCTTTAAACTATGCAGAGTTCAGTGCAGGAATGGCAGGACATTACTTTGTGAAACCTGAAACAACACAGAACTTCTGTGGTTCATAGCTGGGAAGTTCAAGGACTAAAAAATCACATAATTCCTCCATGTTCCTTATGTGTTTCATATACCATG
Source organism: Anser brachyrhynchus (assembly GCF_964034855.1). Taxonomy (NCBI): domain Eukaryota; kingdom Metazoa; phylum Chordata; class Aves; order Anseriformes; family Anatidae; genus Anser; species Anser brachyrhynchus. The sequence continues at coordinate 23,154,665 of NC_137699.1, read as the reverse complement.
GCATAATGAAAGGAGACTGGATGCAGAAGGGAGTAGCTCATGTTGATGGAACACAACTGAGCATAGCCCTTCTGCATTTACTAAGAGTCACAAAAAGACTAGTCTAAATCAGTCCTTTCCTCTTAACCTGATATAATTCAGAGAAGCAGCTTCCAAAGCAAAATTATTTCTTTGAAAAGACTACACTGTACATCTGTGAAATTAATTCATCCAGTACAAAACTGGCAGAGGTATGATATCCTGATGTTTCATCAGAATGGACACTGCACAGAAAATTGGTGCCAGGACCCATGCAGGTCTACTAGCAACAAAAGGGCAATAACACAGAGTCTTTAGGAAAAAATAATACATGCACAGACTGCTTGCACCAAGGGGTCATATCATATGACCCAATTGAAGATGTCTGCCACTATAGTGAGATACAACAGTTTTCAATTTAAAATAACACATTTGGAAAAAAAAAAATCATATTTTCTTTCTGTCACAGAGAAAGACAAGTGATTTATACATTTATTTCCTCAAAGTGTTAATTTGGCCTTTTAGCTAATAAGCTGAATAAAAAAAATGTTATTTACAAGATGGAAACTCTCTCAGAAAATTGAATGGAAAAATATTTGGCTATACTAAACATTGTAATGAAAATACAATTTGAAGGTGAAATAATGATGATAATAATAACAATTTAAATCTTATGTTAAAAAAAAAGAAAAAAGAAATATAGATACTCTGTTGTTAGGTAAAATAGATGAATACAGAAAGTCTAGAATTCAGAGAAACACTGGAAATTTTCACTTTCCAATTCATTTGCAAAGATGCAGAACTATAAACAAAGTGATGCATTTTAAAATAGTTCATCATTCTTTAAAATTGGTGTCAAGCACATTAGTGGACTTTATTGCCTTCTGTGTTTCAGAAGGTATGAAAACCCAGATAGAGCAAGTGTGTGTATGTATGTGTACAGTGACTAAATGATACTGTTTTATTATTACATTTATTATGCAAGAAACAGATGGCAACATACAGTTATAGCATTCCTATTTGTTCTTAAGATAGTAAAGAAAACTGTTCAACTGGAGTAGTCTGAAGACTAGTGGAGGTATTAATTTTTAGAAGAGCAAGGTTTTTCTTCCCAGAAGGATTTATTTTTAAAGTATCTGTCATTTTGCACAATCCAGTTAATCCCTGTACTGATTTTGTCTGGAATAGAGTTAATTTTCTCCATAGTAGCTCATATGGTGTTATGTTTTGGACTTATGATGAAAAACAGTGTTGATAACATACCTATTGCTGAGCAGGGCTTATACAACATCAAGGCCTTTTCTGTTTCTCATGCTGCCCCCAGTGAGGACACTGGGAGTGTACAAGAATTTGGCAGGGGATACAGCCAGGACACCTAAACTCAACTGACTAAAGAGATAATCTCATGAGGTTTCCCAAAATAAATTAAATTTTGAAGGAAATGAGTTAGAAAGATATCAAATTTACATACACAGATTTTTTGATGTCTATTCTAACTGAATTTTATTTCTAAGATGTGAAGATAGTCCACACATTTTACAGATCAGAGATTTTTATAACCTCAGAAAAAGTATCTTTATTCATTGTAAAGCTGTCTTGATATTGCACCGTAAAGAGAGGAGGTTTAAGGTTTCCTTTTCAGTTCTGCCACTGCCTTGACACACAAGCAGAATGAAGTTATATAATGTGAAAAAATAAATCAGCTCTCTCTGTAAATGAAGACAATACTGACCTCCTCTATAAAGTGATTTTAGAACTACTAACAAAGAGCATTATGTAACATGTAAGTATGTATACTTGAAGCATTAGATATATATTTGCCAACTCTGGGTGTTGCGCGGGTAATTCTTACTGAAAATGTTATTGCCTTGGGTGAGACCCTAAATTCTCATATTAAAAACATCAATGGGACCAAAATGATTTACTATTTCAAAGGAACATTTCTGTCTCATATCTCCCGATGGATATCACTGAGCTTCATCATGCTTATATACCTTATTCGTATGAGATGACGCATAATCCCATCAGAAACTGTCAGAAAGTACTAATTTTCCATTCATACTTAGGTGCACTGGGTATCATTTCGGAGAAGCAAGAAGAGTTCAGTTTCCATTGATACTTTTTGTCTTCTCATTTCCTGCCATGTGCATTTCAAATGCTTAACTGCGTACTATTCTCCTCCCTTTGTAACAAATACCTCCATACAGAAATAAATTCTACTATAGCTGTAACAAGGACATTTAATCCATTGTGATATTTCTCTGACTAAACATTCCAAAGTGGTAATAAGGTGACCTAATTTGAGTCCTTGTTGTGTATTTATAGAATATCTGAAACAATTCATAGGTGTTATGGGGCTATTGATAATAGTCATCATACAAACTAACAATGAAATTAAAGCACATTACTGAATGTCAGTCTCACCAGAAAAAGATAAAATAAAATAAAATAAAATAAAATAGAATAAAATAAATAAAATAAAATAAAATAAAATAAAATAAAATAAATTAAATAAAATAAAATAAAATAAAATAAAATAAAATAAAATAAAAAGTCCATCTCTCTCTATATATATATTTTTTCCTACAATAAAGCTAAGAGTTAAAAGAGTTATTTCTCTTCTGTTTACAACCCAAAGCCCATTTCTGACATGAGTTAATGATTCATGTACAAATCTATTTACATTTTTTTCTACTACAGTAAGTAATAGTTTACGTTTGAATCATGCGCTTGAATGCTTCAATTATAATTCAAGACTAATGGGTATAGAGTATGACTGCATTTGTGAATTTCAGTAGGTGTATCACAGAATGGTTTGAGTTGGAACGGACCTTAAAATCATCTAATTCCAACCCCTCTGACATAAGCAGGGACACCTTCCACCAGACCAGGCTACCCAAAGCCCGATCCCACCTAGCCGTGAACACTTCCAGGGATGGGGAATCCACAACATCTCTGGGCAACCTGTTCCTGTGCCCCACCACTTTCTGAGTAAAGAATTTCTTCCAAACATCTAATCTAAATCTTCCCTTTTTTATTTAAAAACCACTATGCCTTGTCCTATCACAATGTTCCCTGACAAAAGGTCCCTCCCCAGCTTTCCTGTAGGCCCTCTTTAGTTACTGGAAGGCTGCTCTAAGGTCTCCCTGGAGCCTTCTCTACTCCAGGCTGAACAACTCCAACATCCTCAGCCTGTCTTCATAGGAGAGGTGCTCCAGCCCTCTGACCATCTTCGTGCCCTCTTACGGACTCATTCTAATACTTCCATGTACTTCTTTTGCTGGGACCCCCAGCAGTACTCCAGGTTGGTTCTCAAAAGAGCAAAGGGGAAGAATCACCTCCCTTGACCTGCTGGCCACGCTTCTTTTGATGCAGCCCAGGATATGGTTGGATTTTTGGGCTGCAAGCACACATTGCCAGTTCACGGTGAGCTTTTCATCAACCAGACCTCCCAGGTCCTTCTCCTCAGGGCTGCTTTCAACCCATTCTCTACCCAGCCTGTACTTGTACTTGTATCTCCAGGTATGTTTTATATGCAAAGCAGAGATATTAATTTTATCCGACCAACTTTGCCATATTGTGTCTTAAAATGAAATTTAACATTTACCTTTACCAGGATCCTGCTCTAAGGAACCTGCTTTGGCAGGGGTGTTGGACCTGATGATCTTTCGAGGTCCCTTCCAACCCCTACAATTCTGTGATTCTGTGATCCTGAAATCCTTGTCAGCTAGCTGAAAAATAATTTTAACCCCATGTCTTTCTTTGAGGTTTTTCTAGTTTATTAGTTACTTTATTGGTTGTTTTCATTTACTTGTTGATTTTTGTTGTTAATGTTGTTGTTTTTTTTGTGCGTTCAAATCTTAGTGCCAATTTTGTATGTCTTTCATATTTCCAAGTGTCAAAATTGACACCCGTTTTCTCCTTCTTTCTGGGTCCCAGTCACCCATCACAGAGGAGAACACTACCTGCAACTCCCTTCAACATCCTTCCCAGGGATGTAAAGTCCTTTTTAATATTACTCATTCTTCTTGTTGCAGCTTCCTGGGACCCAGCCTGAACGACGATAAGAAGATAGTAGTCCTCCGGTTTAATGAGCTGTGGCAGAGCCTTCCTAACGTCTCTGACAGGCACTCCAGGAAGACAACACACCTCTCTGGAGAGGTTATCCAGGCAGCAAACGGGAGCCTTGGTGCCCCCCAGCAAGGAGTCCCCGATCACTAAGACTCTCCACCTTTTTTTGTGGCACTGGTTTGGATGCAGTGCCCCTTCTGGCCCTGCTCCCTATGCTTGGTACTTCCCTCGACCTTGACATGCTTCTCAGGGCCTGGGTTCCGACTACTGTCCAGACACCTCCTATCTGTCTCCCTCAGAGACTCCTAGGAGCCCCATAGGCTGCCGATTTCTTGCTGCAGCCCGGCCATCAGCACAAGCGGTTCCTTGAGCAGGGCACACCTGCACCCATGACAGCCCTCTCTTCCCTCAGGACCCAGGGGCGCCTCCACATTCCGGAGCTCCCCACAGTCTCCAGCCTGGACTGCCACTTCACCCCTCAGAGGATCCACCTGGGTGCCCACATGAGCCCAGAGAGGCCATGTCCCCTCAGTTTGGGTTGCTGCTTTGGCCCGGCCAGTAAAACAGGTGCCCACCATGGTGAATTATAAGTTTCAAGAGGCAGAGTTCCCAGAGGAGAGGAGAGAAAGAGAAAGGGAGGTGGGAAAGGGAGGAGAGGATCCTCCCTACGCTCCTCCCTACCCCGCTTGAACCACCCTGCCTGAACTGCACTGAGTGGCAAACCGGCCCTGTCCTGTTTGCGCGCCCTGGGTCACGGCACTCCCTAAGGGCTGCCTTTATACCATCAGGGGGGTGGCTGCTGCTACCCCTGGCTCCACCCTCAGCCCGTCAGCGCTCTTGGCGGCACAAGCATAGTGCCTGCCTGCTCAGGGAGGGGGTCCAGGGCAGCGGCTCTGACCAAACGGCTCTGCACTACGTTGTTGGGGGCTTTTAGGGGTTGGCTCCATCCACCTCCCTGCCAGGAACCCTCGCTGCAGCTGATCCACACGAGGTCCTTGCTAAAAAGATCATCTAGTTCCAACCCTCCTGCCATGGGCAGGAATGTCACCCACTAGATCAGGTTGCCCAGGGCCTTGTCCAGCCTGGTCTTGAACACCCCCAGGGGTGGGGCTTCTCTGTGCAAACTGTTCCAGTGCTTCACCACCCTCTGAGTGAAGAATTTCCTCCTAACCTTTAATCTAAATCTCCCCTCTTTTTGTTTAAAACCTTTTCCCCTTGTCCTGTCATTATCTGAATGAGCAAAAAGCTGTTCTCCATCTTTTTTTATAAGCCCCTTTAGGTAAAGTTGCAATATGGTTCCCCCCTAAGTCTTCCCTTCTTTAGTCTGAACCATCCCAGCTCTCCCAACCTTTCTTCACAGGAGAGGTGCTCCAGATCTCTGATCATCTTCATGGCGCTCCTCTGGACCTGTTCTAACAGATCAACATCTTCCTTGTGCTAGGGCCCCCAGACCTGGATGCAGTACTCCAAGTGGGTCCTCACAAGGGCAAAGTAGAAGGGCACAATCACATCCCTTGACCTGCTGGCCACTCCTCTTTTGATGCAGCCCAGGATGCAGTTTGATTTCTAGTCTGCAAGCATGCACTGCTGGCTCATGTCAAGCTTTTTGTCCACTAGAACTCTGTAGGGCTGCTCTTGATGAGTTCTTCATCCAGCCTGTACTCATGTCTGGGATTGTCCCGACCCAGGTGCAGCACCTTGCACTTAGACTTGTTGAACCTCATTAGGTTCATATAAGCCAAATTCTCAAGCTTGTCCAGGTCCCTTTGGACAGCATCCCTTCCCTCTGTTGTATCAACTGCACCACTCAGCTTGGTGTCATCTGCAAACTTTCCGAGGGTGCACTCAATCCCACTGTCTATGTCATTTGGTAAAGATGTTAAAGAGCAGTGGTCCCAGGACAGACCCCTGAGTGACACCACTTGTCATCAGCCTCCACCTGGATATAGAGCCATTGACCTCCACTCTCTGGATGCAACTTTCAAGCCAATTCCTTATCCACTGAATGGTCCATCAAGTCCATTTCTCTCCATGTGGGACCATAAATATCATCCAGGTCCAGCATCATCCAACATCATCCTGGATTTGAATACATCTTTTTTGAGAGATCTAAACTGTTGTAGTCCCTACTATTAGCTACTTTTCTCATGGGAATCTGCAAGAACATTTTGCTCATGAAATGTGAGGCAAAAAGGCATCAAGTGTTTCAGACTTACTGTTTTTACTCATTACTACTTCTCTGGCTGCCAGCCCTCATCTTCTGCATCCTGTTGACAAGGTGGTTGGTAACAAACTATCACCACCACAACACCAGTGTTCTTTCCAGAGTTTTGACAGCCATGTCTTTTTGGCTGTATGCTGGAGCTCAGCATACTCAAAAAGTTACTTACATATAACATAAACACCTTCTCTTCTTCCCTGCTTATCCTTTCTAAACAATCTGTATTCATCTACAACCATGCCTGATACCCTACATCTCATTTTGATCATGTCATTCATAGCATGCAAGGGGTGATTTCCAAAAATATTTGTATCCAATATCATTATTAAAGACACTATCTAGTGTGCTCCCAGGTAAAAATTATCAACAGTAATGCTTTTGTAAATTAAAATAGCAATGTAAATTAAAATGCAATTGTATATTAAAATAGAAAAAAAAAATAAAATGAGAAAACTAGTATTTTTCAGTCCTTTCATTTTATCCTTAAATAAAGTTACATACAGAAAATTTAAAGTCAGATTATCTACATAAATCAGCACTAAGAATTAGATTAATATAACATTACATCCTTTCCCATGATATTCTAAAAGAAGTATTTTGTTTTGGCTGCTGGATAGATAAGGTGTATGTATACATAAATGCCTAGAATTACAGCAAAAACTAATTGGTTTGATACCTTTCATTTGTTTAGGGGGCTTCAGGTAGCAGTCTGAAGCCAAGTTCAACACTGAAAGACGGAAATAACTAGGAGGAAATTAGTTGACTGTGCTGACAGCTAAGAAAATTTTTACAAGCCAGATTTATTTATTTTTCTTCTGAGGGTAAAGTGAAAGGCATTCATTCAGTTGAAGAACTAACGGACTTTGTAGGCATTTCCATATCACTGTATTTACAGATAGATGGCATCTTTCGACATATTTATAAAAACCTTTTGTCTCTTTCAGAACTGTGACAACTGCAGAAAACTGTTCCCTGGAATAGAATAATTTTCTGAGTTGTCTGGCAAAGCAACACCAAGAAATGTTTTCTAGATGTCTTGTCTGACTTTATGATCAGTAATTATTTATTCATTAAACATATGCAATTGGTTTATTGCATAGACCAAGCTGCCATTCAATAATTCCCTAATAATTTATTGCATAACTACATGAGAAGGAGAAGCACACGCTTTATAGTTATTGTCACGCTGTTCAATGCGTAGGGTTCAGGAATTAAAAACTTAGTGCATCTGCATATGTGGGCCCACAAGATAAACAGGCTAAAACCACTATTCACTTATACCCTTTGCCTGTTTCTTAGTACAAGTAGTCATTTCTGTTTGTCATCTTGTATATTTCATAATAGAGTGATCTGAATTACTTTTGTAGAATGATTCTCATTTTGTTTTACTATAACCAAAAGAAAATGACACCACAATTAATGGTCAACACACTACAAAGGGTAAGAAAATAACTTCACAGCAGATGCTTACTATTATTAATTGCATTATAACTGTGTTGATGTTCGTTCCTCTGTATAAATCAAGATTTTAGAAGTTACTGAGAAATAAGAGTGGAAAAATTGTTATAATAGTTATAAAAATATCATCAGAAGGAGCTGATCTCTTTTATTTTGGCTAGAGTTGACGTGATCTGTTGGCGTGTAATAAACAACTACAAACATATACATCTTCATGCACTTTACTTGCATGAAGTCATAGACTAAATGTTGTATAACGACTTCTTTCAATTTACAAATTACTATATTTTTAAAGAACTGCAATAAGTGTGACATTAAAAATCCCTTAGTTATTAACTTTAGCATTGTCACAACTTGCATCTATTGAAGAAGTTTACTTCCATAAATCTAGGACTTCATTAGGATATCTTCATGTTCTCAACTGAAAAAAGTGGAAAGGGTAACACTTGCCTGGAGGAGTACAATTACAGTCTGGATGACTGAAAAATTTTTACACAGATACATGTAGCTTCCTCAATTCACAGATGTCAGAATCATAGGAAAAATATATATAATCATGCATGCATGCAGTTGTCTCACAGATTGAGAGACTACAACAAGTGCAGATGATATGAGTCTTCTCTAGTTAGGGTCTAATTGAGCTCAATGAATATGTTCAAGTTATATAGTATAGCTTGCCCTAGACATATTGCTTAGGGACAATGGGAAGGCATTTCACATTATTGTATCACCAGCTGTAGACAAAGCCTTGTCATTTCTGTCTGTCACACATTTTCTTTGCCATTTTTGAAATCACACTTTAGTTTCATCTCCATCTGGGGCAGAAGCAGGGGCGTTGTAACATTTCAAGAAAAACTGTTTTTTTTTAGTATTTTTAGCTTGATTGGATGATGAGAGCTCTGAAAATGCCATGACATAGGCTGGTCTTTTGATGGTTATACAGGAAGTTTATAGATGCAATAGGCTGACCAACTGTACAGCAAAAAGAAGCTTGGGATGACAAGTACTACATTAGCACAGCTCATATGGGAAATGACATTTTTTCTAACAGAGATAGATATGCCCTGCTTACTTCAGCCAAGCAGGATTCTTCAGATCTGTTCTTTGGCTTTTTGCGTATGTGTTCATCAATTTTATACATGTCATTAGCACATTTTGTGGAAAGCAGGAGAAATGGTAAATCAAATTATGCCCCAACATACAAATGTAAATGAAGTTTGGCTTTGAATATGAAACTCAGGAGTTAAACAGCTTATACAAAATGAGTGAGAGATAATTTTTCAATGTTAATTATATGGAATTATATTTTTCTGAGAACAAGCTAACAGCAGAAGTAAGAAACAATTTTAGTTTTGCTAATTATTAACAGCAACCTTATAATATTATTGACCATTTGCCCTTTTGATAATTTGTAAAATTTGCACAAAGGAATATGCATTTTCTTCTTTCATCAGCACAGAAATGGAAACAGTAAAACAATTTCTACTATTCTTTAACATGGACACTGTTAATTGTCAGTAAACCCAAGAACTAAATAACAGTAATATCAGGACAGAGTTGCTGATTTTGTTAGAACTGAAAAAATCTTCAGTTCTGTAAAGATTTGCTGGCTTCCTCCCAATGAACCTGCTGGTCTTCTTAGTCTAAGCTCTTCTGGAAGTGTCTTGGATTGGTTTCTTTTGTTGGACCTCTCTCCTGCAGTAACAGAGAACAGTAACTGCATATTGAAGCATAAGCCATCATATCTTGTAACACATAAGATATAGTTTGATAATTTTATTTCCAATTATGAGTTTGATGATAATTAAAAATACTGTGTCATAAAAAGTAGGAAATGGAAATTGAAATAATAATACTAAGTACTAAAAGCCAACAAGAACTGTATTTTGAATTCTTTTCAAAATCTTCTGAAAATTTCCTTTATCATATTCACACAAAGTTATTCAAAATAAAATATAACCAAACAAAACAGTCTTTACCAAAATTGCATGTTTCTAGTAGCCTAACCTTTATACAACAAATATTTACAAAATCCTGGCAATGTATGATTTGCCTCTGTCATATCCTGCTTGACTAAATCCAATTAAAGCTGTTTTCTAGAACATCAACACAACACTGACAGTCCATTGGTCCAGTTTCTGCTTTATCTTCAGTCTTAAGTGTCTCCATTTGTCTTGGCTGCTAGCTATTCAACATCAATACATACTAGGGGGTGACTATCTGGAAAGAAGCTTTGCAGAAAAGGATTTGGGTCCTGGTGAACACCAAGTTGAACGTGAGCCACTAGTGTGCCCTTGGAGCATAGTACTAATAGTAATAGCAGGCAGTACTTATATTTCTCTCCTTGATAGGAACAACTAGGAGAACGTCAGAACATATCACAGAATCATAGAATCATTAGGGTTGAAAAAGACCTTCAAGATCATCTGGTCCAACCATCCCCCTACCACCAATATCACCCACTAAACCACGTCCCTAAACATCACGTCCCACCTTTCCTTAAACACACCCAGGGACGGTGACTGTCCAAGTCCCTGTGCAGGGCCTTCCTGCCCTCTGGCAGACTGATACTTCTCCACAACTTGATGTCATCTGCAAACTTACTGAGGGTGCACTCAATTCCCTCATCCAAATCATCAATAAAGATATTAAAGAGGATGGGCCCCAACACCGACCCCTGGGGAACACCACTCGTGACCGGTCACCAGCTGGCTTTAACTCCATTTACCACCACTCTCTGGGCCTGGCTGTCCTCCCAGTATAATACTCTTCTTTACCTAGAGCTCTAGGACCACAGTTAACAAGTTATCAAATGAAAACCCGATATTGATATCTAGAAACCTATTTAATGGATAATACAATAGCAGAATAATATTAAATATGATCATGTTTCAACATTAAATTTAAATAATAAATATTTTTATATAAAACTTTCTACCTCCAGATCACAAAGGCATCTATAAATTTTTGTTAATACGTTTTATGAATGTGAAAACTGCTAGATAGAGAACCAAAGAAGCTTGACTGAAGCAATACCCAAATCTACTCTCTTTTTCTAGAAAGGAAAACAAATTTCTAAGAATTCTGCATCCTTTGAAGAAAATTTTGCTTACATGACAGACACTTTATTTAATTCCTGAAGACATGTTACAACTCTACTTCTATCTCTTAAAATAGAAATGTGAAAGAAAGACAGAAGAGCAACAGTGATAAAGGAATTCTAATGAATTCCATCAAAGTGATATAGAAGTGCGAAAGTTTCAGGTTCACAGTTTAACCTATGTCTGCAGCTTCATAATCGAACTTTTTTATCAAAGAAAGGAAAATGATCTTGAGTGGGAAAAAAATAAATAAATGCAGTTTTTGCTTTATCAGAAAAACAGAATACAGACATAGAGTTATAGTCAAATATTATTACTGCTCCTTCTAAGACCTTCCTAGCAAGAGACAGAATAGGAAGTTTTACCAACCCAACAACCAACTTATAAGTAACATTTTCTTAAATGGTGAATGGGATGTGCCCCTCTGGGCAGTCTAAATCTATTGATGAGATCAATGACTCATGAAGCAGAAGTGTTTTGGCACTATTTCATATTGTACAAGAATGCAATTATTTCTTCTTTTCTGTGTAGTCGCCAAGATACTGTGAGCACAGGAATTAGAAACCTGTTATTGCACTGCAGTGAGTGCTTCTGAAAAGTTTAATTTATAAATTATCATATAATTTATAAACTGAGATACTTCAGAATGACTTATGCCTCTTGACAACTAAATTGTAAGTATACTTAATAAATAATGCTGTTACTTTGTATAAATATTGTTTTATTAAATGTTGTGAGAAGAGATCCAAGTAATTACTGAATGATAATTTTAATATACTGGTGCTTAGATTTATTTTCTCACTCCATCATATTTGTTTTCCTCATAGTTAAAAGAAAAACAAACAAACAAACAAAAACAGTAGTGCAGGAAGGAAAAGGTGCCATAGATTTACTTTTCTCAAAGACTATTTGAAAGATTCTGGCTACCATTCAGGACAGTTATCCTTATCACTGTAGTATTTAAGAATTTTCTATATGGAATTAATATTATTAGTGGACCATTTTATGAACGTGTAGGAGTATCTGGCAAGTTGTTGTTTCTTTTTCAAGGAAATTTCAAGACTTCTCAAGGTAAAGACATGCTTAGGAGAAGAGTTTCCTGAATGTGTAAAGAAAGACATTTCTTCAAACTGCATATGGTGACCAAGATTTAAAGATTATTTACCAGAAAATATTTTGAGACATCTCATAGGCCTAACAAAAGCCTTCTCTAAACCTTAAGTTAAGGTGGAAAAACTACCTCATACATTTACATAAGTTTTTCTCGCTATTTTCTGAGCATTATTTGTCTTGCTTTGTTTCAAACTCTGAAATATAAAATCTGATTTCTTGTAAACATTAGATAACAGTGCTTGCAGTTCTAGTTTGTCAGAAAACTTTTTCACACTAAGAGTAAATAGCCTAGTTTAAAGAGATTGCCTGTTGGGGATGAACCTTGATGACTTGTATTTATACTTGGTTAAGAAGACAAAGTTCATATAACAAAGTGATGAAAATAAATGTTTAAATAAAAAGAAATAACTTTCACAATTGCCTGTGGTTTCTAGGTCACTGGAAAATTTCCCATAATTCTAAATAATTCTATTTTCCATAAACTCAAGGTGACGGGAGCATCTTTAAATAGATTCTTCCTTTGTAAGTCGTATAAGTCCTGACAAAGGCTGATGGGCTTGATTATTGGCAGCTTTCCACTAAACAATGGAATAAAGACACAATTTCTTCTTAAAGTAACAGGAGAAGGATTTGTCTGTTACTACCACACAGCTAAATAGAAACACATAAATCATAATAGCTATATAGTCAAGAACAGATCATACCTACTCTATAATTAACTATCTTCACTGGTTTTACATATCTTTAAGATTTTTCTATATAAAACCTCTTTTAAGATAGATTGCACTATGTAAAAATAAATCATACTATTTTGAAAAAGCTTCATTTAACATTAAAACAAGTACTAGAAAGTCACTGCACTGATAAGCAATAATGTCATTATCCAAAATAATTAGAAAATAACTATTTATCACCTTGGAAATCCCAAAGTACAAATTAGAAGAGGGTACAGATTGTGACCCCTAGGACTCAGCAATGATGACTACTTATAACTCATAAAACTAATATTATCTAAAATCCATTCTGAAAAATAAATGATCAATAACATTATCTCCTTTTGCATATTACCTTGTTATTTTAAAAGTTCGTAACTTGTACTTTTGCTAATTTCATTCTCAATTTTCATTCTCAGAAATTATCTGTTGGTGGGTTTTGTTTGTTTGGTTTTGTTTGGTTTTGTTTTTGTTTTTCAAAGTGGAGACAAACTGTAACTTCCAAGTGATACTTTTTCTCTAATTGCTTTATCAAGCACTATAATTCTAGAGGAAAAGAAACCATATCTGCATAGTAGCTAAGAGTCTTTTAGAATTGCCCAGTATTTCTTTCCTCTCAATATTTTGGAGCCTCCATACTTTATTTCTCCTGGCCGAGACTGTCATCTCCTTAGTAGCATCCATTGCAGGGTGACTTGACAGAGGTGAGTGGTACAGGAAGAGAAATACCTCCTCCTGCTTGAAAGCTATAATCTCAAAGTAGATGCTTTCTGTGCGGTGGATAGATGTCTGTATTAGATGCCCACACAATCTGTCATTTGAAGGATTATAGGGAAGGAATAGGGTACAGTAAAGAAGACATCTATGGCCTTGTACACCCATCTGTCTTTAGCTACCACATCAGGGAGCTGCCATATGATTTAGGTCCATAAGGTCTTAAAAGACCAAACAACCATAGACAACAGATGAATACTTTGATCCAGTACATATACTTATTAAGGAACTATTCTAATATTCCGTTTTACAAGTGGGAGGAAGTTAACAATCTGGCTTGGCATATAGATATACATAAAAGGTCTACAGCTATTGTGGCTGATGTTTAGCAGCCAGGAGACAGAAAGTGGTTGTGGAATCCTACTGACAAAATCCAGTGTTTGTAGTGATTGTAGTAGTAGTTTGTAGTGATATTTGGTGATATGGACATCATCTATGGTCTTCCATGATGCAAGTTCCTGAGGCAGGTGAATGTATGTTCAGGAAACGCTGTAGAGACTTCTTAGATTGGCCACGTAAACAGTCACTGTATCTAATGGGTATGCATTTGTCCTTCTGCCCACAGAAATGGTGTTAGCAGTTCTAAATATATTTCACAGTACAAGCTGGTAGCCAGACTATTCAGCTGATTCCCTTTCACACAAAAACAGAAAAGCATGCACTGTTTTTTTTGGTTTTGTTTTTGTTTTTGACAATGATAGGCAGCAGCCTAAAATCAAAGCGTTATATCTGTCTCTTTAATGCTAAGAGAGAAATTAGTTGTTAATGGTAAATTAAACACATATCAGTGTTTCTTAACACTCACGAGGAAGTCTTGGTTTCTGCCCAGTAGCATAGTCCAGTTCTACAGTTCCCTGAAATAATTGGTCTGTAGTAATATAATCATATTAAATTTGCAAAAGTTATTTTCATGTGATTTATTTATTATTATTATTATTTTAACCATTATTATCATCATAGTCTGAAAGATCAAATCACTAGTCCAGGGAGTAGTAGACCATCAGTTGTCTGGGGTATACACTGTTTCACAAGCTTTTCCGAGCTGTTTCAGAAAAAAAAAGAAAAGAAAAAAAAAAGAAAAAAAAAGTTACAGGGACAATAGAGGTAAAACCTGCCACACAAAGGCAGCTTATTCCTGTTTCATCTGTTAATTGACTTTTGCCCTGAAGCGAGCAAATTTGCATCGCATCTATAAATCTTTGTCTTTGATGTAAGAATAAATGTTTCAATTAATCATTAACATAGATACCTTTCTTGAAATTCTATCCTGTCCTCACTGATAGTCCATGCAGGAAATAAGAACTCAATTACCAATGCAATTGCTATCAATCAGTCTTCAACAGAATAAGCTGCAGTTCAGGCTCCAGCAGTTTCACAACAAACACATTATTGCTCTGCTATAACAGTGGTGCTAAGTAAGTTTAATGAGTCCTGTTGGGCTTTGACAGTTAACCATTAGTATGTCTTTAGGAGAACTGCAACTTCCAAACTACTCCATTTCTATCTGATATAGTATTAAGAATTATTAATTTGTCATAAATTCTTGAGCTACCAGTGAAAAGAAACCTGTGCTGTGGCACATTTGTGTCTCTATAACTTTTCTTTGTGGAGTATTAGCAGCAGTATGCATTTTCTGTTGATGGGTCAAATACATTTAGTGCTAGCAGGGACAAATGGCACCAAGACTGGTGCAAAGTAGGGCTGCACACATGCAGATAGCTTGGTAATTGCTAGGACCAGAGTATCTCCCTGGTTTTTGTGCCTCAAACTCATTTAGCGCTATGGTGACATGGGGAAGCCAACTGCAAGTCCACCATGGAGGACTCTGATGAGAAGCAGATGCAGGGACTTCGCATTTCCCTTTAATCTTCATGAGGTTCATGCTGGTCCATTCACCAGTCTGCTAAGGTCTCTATGAACAGCAGCACCATCATCTGGTGTTTGACACAGTCCTCTCAGTTTTGCAACACCTGCAAACTGTTGAGATTTGCTCTGTCCCATCATTCAGGTTATTAATGAAGATGATAAATAGCATTGGCCTCAGGATCAGCCCCTGAGGCAAGCCACTGGTGACTGGCTTTAGCTGGACTTTGTGCTGCCGATATATGGTCTTATCCCACTGTGATTCTCTGATCCCAATGAGATTGTAACCCTGCAACTGCATACAGACCTCTAATTTCTCCTGATTACTTCCCTTACTACAGGTGTTTGCATAAAAGCACATCAGAGAAATCCTCGGTTATACCATTTTCCCAGAAAAGAGCTTCCCCCATAGTGCTGTCCTGTAAGCAGTTCCTTTCTTGTTTGCACATACTTGATGTGGGCCCTTCAACCAACACTTTCTAATTGGTTTCAGAAGTCTGCCATCTACACCTGCCCACACCTTACCAATCCAGTGCATCACTTCATCTCTTGACTGTGGGTTTACTTCTCTTAACCCCACCAACCATTGTTTAAAGTTCTTCTCACAAAACTGGACAACTTGTTTGCAAAGATAGTTTTGCCCCAGCCAAAGAAATTAGCTGAAGATTTTGTGGATATGCTTTCAGCTTTATGAATTTTGAGAGGTATACCATTTACCACAACATGAATATCAGTATTACTATCTATGGCAAAGTCAACACAAAACACTCTCTCTTCAGAATATTTCATAATATTTTACATTTCTTGCTTCTAGATATCTGGGATCGAACAGTGTTAAGAAAAAAGCCCTATTTTTTAATGAATGTGTCATTTATTTTCTTCTTATTAATACCTAAACAAGTTTCCACTTACATAGTGAAGAATGAAGATTGCAGCTTTTCCTTTTCTATTTGGAAAACTATCTGGGATCTATGTAACTTGAAAAAGTTTGTCATTGTCATTTAATGAGACATTTCTTCAAACTATATTACTATAAGATTAGAAATATGTATGCATGAAACTCATAGCTACTTGAAGTACAATGACCCACTGTGATGGAAAGTTATTCTCAGAAATAACGTATAGGCCAGTTGATGTTTGCAGGAACACTTTCACAGTTCTAAACATTAGCTTTTCCTTTCTGATAATACTATGTCTGTAGACACTTAAAGAAGCCTTTCCTCTTAAAATAAGTGAAAGGACAAGCATGAAAATATTTTCTTTATTCTTAGTTGCTTTTTAGGTACAAGATTTGATGATTTGACATTATATCAAAATCTTAGTCAGATTGCTGGAGACATCTCTACCAAGGTTAATATTTCCCTCAGAATATAATATCAGAGAGCCCTAGGCAATAGTGTGTAATCCCCTGAAGCTTCTTGTTACCAGGCTGTGTATTATACAGGCTTACATTTTCATAGTTCACTTAACAAATCAAAGAGACATACAGCTGATACCTTACATCTAGTTTGGCACTCCATTATAATAGCTTTAAGTGTTTCATTTTAGACTTTAAGCTCTCTGTATCCAATACCATTTGCAAGTATTTGGCCCCTAGGTTTCTCCTTGAATCTGTCCTCCACTGTCTTTTTCTGCTCTTGTTCCCTGTGACATTTTCTACACCATAGCTCCCAGCTATCCCTCAACCACAAAGGTAGTTGAAGCAGCTTCCAAAAATACCAGCTCCCAGGAGCAGTCCTTCTATGCTTGTAGTCTCCACTCTGTGCAATAAATGAATTCATGATTTTCAATTCCCAGCTGACATTAATAGCAGCAAGGAGCAAGAAGCAAGTTAATGTTAATTTCTTCAGGTAATGCGTGAAAGCAGATAGGGAAAGTTTGAAAGGTCAACATCTGTTGTCATGACAGAAAGTTACAAAACTTGATTGGTCAGTAAATGTCAACACCATGTTCTAAAATCTACATGCTATCCTTTCAATTTAATCTTAGCTTGCAGCCCTGCTAGAGATCATGCAACGTTCCTTTAAGGGTTTCAAAAACCCTTAAGTTTGAAAACGGAGTTGTGTGATTGCCTTCCCATGGCAATAAAGCACTCGTAAATTATAAACTTGTCATTTAATCAACATAGTAGGTAGTACAACTCCTGTGACTTTTTTATATCAATTTTCAGGGAATGCTGAAGAATCCATAATGATTATATACCATAAAGAACTGCAGTTCCAACTGTTGCCATGGTATTACATACTCCTCTTCAGTGACTAGAATGTAAAACAGATTATGAACCTAATTGATTGTCCCCTGCACCTCACAGAGATGTTTTATTTTGGTCCCTGCTTTGTTCTCTGTTTTGTCTCACAATACATCAGACGCAGAACTACATTGTTTAGTGAATTGATGGCATTAATTTAGAGGAGAGCAGATGCATTTTCTAAAGCAAAAATATGATGACCAGCTCTAAGCAGATGGGAGTGAAAATTATATCTCCTTTGTCTAGATGGCAAATAGCAGTGCCTGTTGGAAAACATATTCTCAGCCTATGTTTATGTAAAATTTTCTGTAGGGTATAAGGCAATATTGAACAAGTGGAAGCTAGAGACAGAGAGGGGAAGAGCGTGTGTATGTGTTTTCCCACATCCAGATAGCATAAACAATTATGCACAGCTCCAGCAGTAAAATGTGACTGCAAGCTTGTGGTCCTAAATGTAACTCAGATAATCATGTTAGGTGTTGTCCTTTACTAATTGTAAAGATGCACAATACAGATGACTCCAAGTGCAGGAAATTTCATCCTGTCTGATGAAATGCTGTGTCCTGTTCTGCCCAACCTTCCTGGGCTCAGCTTTACATCACCTAGCCTTGTTGTATCTTTTAATTTCCCTGGCTTGCCTCAAAAGTACCATGATATAACTTGCTTGATCCATCTGATGATGGAGGAAGGAGAGCTAGAGGAAAGATGCATTCCCTTCTTAGTGAGTTGAAGCTGAATTTTTGTGTGAGTCAGTACGGGGAAGGAAGTAGAAAAGAGAGAGGATTAGCAAATCTCACTTGTACTCATATGAGAGAATGGTGGTGCCATCTGCATGGTAAGGAAACCCCTATGCTCTTGAATTTCCCAGCAAGTTCAGGTAAGATGGGAAATGTGGTGTACCGAAGTAAGAGGGAGAGGCACAAACCACCTTCCACAAATTAGTGGAGGTTATTTTGCCAAAATATCCTCCAAAAGATTTAGTACTATTTCAATACCTGATGTGACACTGAAAAGCCCCTTTTAATTTTTGGTATCAGCTTCATGTGTGTTCACCAGTAGATAGCTGTGCAAGGTTCACTAGATGAGTTAAAACAGTCATTACTCCATTCTGCATTGAAAGCATATGGCACGTGGTTAAGGAAAGGAATTATGTCCTGTATTTCTATATATTCAAACTGATTTGTTTTGCTTCTATATGTGCCAAAAAGCAGAGGTGGAGGAGAGAATGAGACTATAGAACTGGTATCTAGTTTAATAATTATATTTTCCTTACCAAAAAAAAAGTGGAAATTTAAGAAGAAAATCACAGAAATAATATTTGAGTTCTAGAAAGCTCTAGAAAGTTCTAGAATTTAACTGATTTCACCTTTCTATTTACTCTTTCCTTGTCTACTACTACTCCATGTGGGATATGATGGTTTGTAAGATACAGAAAGCCAAAAAGTTACTAAGGTTTTTAGAATTCTACTACTAATACTGAAGACTCATCCCCAAACTTTCCAGCTCCTTTCTAAATAACTGCTTAAAATTATGACTACTATTCCAATATTAGACAGGGTTGTCTGCTGTGAAAGTAAATCAGGAAAGTAAAAGGGGAACTGCATAGTTATTTTTGTGGGCACATATTTGGGAGACAAAATAGTCTTCTACACATCTCCAGTGCCACTTTCAGAGGTGGTCCTGAGGCAAAATATTCCCCAACAGTTATGGCTATCTGCATATCTTGTAGTCAATGTGACATCATGCCTGAAAGATTCATTCAGCTTCCAAAAGATCATTCTTCACCAGGAGCATCCACCCAGTCAATGCCAGTAATATAATCTTGAAAGGATTACAGAAGTTATACTGTTCCTGTCACTAAATACATTACTTAATAGGTCAACAGATTTTCCTACTCTTTTAGTCCCATCTATTTATTTTACTTATGCCTTTAATTTAATGACACTACTTTTCCTGTGTCTCAAGTGAAAGGTACTGAAAATAGCAGGACTGGGGTTTTGGCACAAGCTTCTCTTATACTGCCAATTATTTTGCCTCTCATTGATCTGGTAATACGTGCCAAGTCAATGGTGCATGGTTACTCTAATAGCTCCTCTCATCACTTGTTCTCCTTATCTCAACCACAATCACTGAAGCAAAGAACCTTACTCTACCTTTTAAATATAATTAGATGAGTAATTTGTATACGGATCCACTCACTATTGATTTTCTTTAACACTCCCTCTCCCCCAAAGTTATGTGTAGTAGAAATGGTACATCTGCTCACACATACATTTAGATTGTTAATGATTCTTTTGAACATCTGTTATACTGCTACTGAACAGTTGTGGTTTCTTTAAGAAGGCACAAGGGACTGGACCTGTGCCACCTCAATCTTGGCAATTTTTTTGAGAAAAACACCTTTGGGAGCCATTTATATATATGGTGCCGTATCGACATAAACTATGGCTCACTGTTTCATCACTTCTTTGCCCATTATGTTATTGATCAGTCTGTGCACTTATTCACTACTGGAACACAAACTGCTTCACATTTTTGTTTCATTGCTTGTCACTCAGATGTGCTTAATATCAAAATGCCATAACTATTAAGTCACTTAGTCAAGTAGGTTATGTAGCTGAACAACAGCTAGGATGAGAAACTCACATCAGAAAATTCATCTGGGCTAGGAGATGCTGGCAGCAATTTGTATGATAATGTAACAGAAGCAACAAAAACTAACCAAGCATATTTATGTGTGGGAGGAGACAAACAATTACAATAGTGAACATCTAACGTGAATGTGTATTTGTTTTCTTGCTGGTTGTCCCATATAAGCAAACAGTGCAGTGATTTATGTGGAAGAATCATTATGGGCAGAATTAATGATGATTTCTAGGGTAGATTTCAATAGCTGCAATTGACCACTAGCATAGTTTTCACTGCATGTGTGCTACTGCAGCTACTGTTCAACACAGGGATCAAAAGGGAGAGAACACAGATGGGGGACAAAAACTCTTGGAATATGTTAAACCTTTCTTCACACTGATTTGATTAAATAAATAAATAAATAAATAAAATCTAGCCAACTGCAAATTCATCTATCAGATACTGATAATTTAGATTCGGAAGCCTCCCTTCTTTTACTTGAGCAGAGATAGTAAACAGCTTTAGTAGGCCTCATAAAGGATGATGGACAGGTATTCGTTCCTATCTTTTATGGCCTCCTTGCAACACTAACTCTCTCAACACTCGCATCACTTTTTTTCCACTTGACAGAAATGCTAGGAAGCAAGGGAAAGACTTCATGTGATTTAGGGACTTCCCAAGAGAAGTACTCAAAAAACATGCCCAGAAACCTCCAGCTCTTATCTTTAATTTTCTGGAATTTCATGGGGATCAATATTCTCTCCTATTCAACATCTGTCTAAAACCATTAAGAGAAACAATGAGGTAAAAGACTGAAATATAGAAATGTTTGTAAAACACAGATAAAACACAACTCAAAATATTTTTTACTATGCTTGACTCTGTGATTACCGAGTGAGTACTGCTCAAATAAGAAAAATTATGGTTGATTAAATCTTATCTCTAACAAGGGAAAAGTGCAAGATTAAAAGTTAGTAGTACTGAATTTTTAGCTAGTTTACAGCTAGTGGTCATTGAAGATTCTTCCCATTCTGATAGAACATTACTTGACCTAAAACTTCTACTCTAATAGAGATTTGTAGGTTTTCATAAGTTTTAACTCAGACTTCAGTAAACTGTTCCTACAACAGCATAACTGCTGAAGCTGTACATTATATCTAATCTTTGTTGTCTGATGTAGCTTCAGATTCAATGATCTTTGGTATTAGACTGGCAGAAAAGAGATTATTCTGAGGCAGGATACTATGAAAATTTTGGATCCATCAGATTCCTATTCTGATTTTGCCAGCTATGAATTTCCTGGAAAATTTTCCTAAGAATTCTAAACACATACATGGCAAGAAGGGACAATTGTCATGACTTAACCAGACAAACTCTTGAAGAACTCAAATCACAGAATTTCAACTAATTCAAGACCACATCTATGGTTTGCAATTGAAGTGAAGTAAAATTTTTATTTTCAGACTTCAAACTCCAGAAATTTCACCACATTCTAAGTTACTTTTTCTTCCAGTGATCTAAATCCTGTTTTTTTTGTGTTTTTTTGTTTGTTTTGTTTTATTTGTTTGTTTGTTTGTTTGTTTTGTTTTGTTTTGTTTTCCAGTTTAAAATTACAGAGGTTCCAAGCAATGGACGTTTTAGTTTTGTCTGCTAAATTAGATATATTTGCACTACAAGGGTACTAATATTCTTAACTCTGACCTGTGCATTACTGGAATAGTGTGGATGTACTTTGTGTATCTCATTCCTGTTTTTATCAGTAGTTATTGGATGAAAAGGGCAAGTATCTCCTACTTCAGTTATATATCTGAAACTTTGGTAGTTTTTTTTAATCTAAATTTAAGTATCAAGAGTTGAAGAACATTGCAATATTTAACTTTATTTCTTTTATGAGACCAATTCCTGATGTGAGAGACTTACAGCATTATAACACTTGTGAGAATTCCTGTACATGGAGCCACAAAATTTTCAAGTAGAGCTGGATGGTTGACTTTGCTTCATCTGAGAAAAGAAATAATGTTGTAGCTATTTTCTCTTGCAAATGAATTGGAGAGAAGCCTGATCAGAGAGAAATAGTGACTTAACAGCTGCTATGTACTTGCTTCCCATTCTACCAGCATGTTTTCAGCTTTCAGAAAACAGTTGCAGTCCGTGTTTAACAACAATCTCAGTGGCCAAGCCATCTTCTTTTCCAGAAGGAATTACATGAAATCCCGCCTGAATATAAAAATGTCTTCAAGGGAAGAAAAGAATGTAGCAAGAAATCGATTAAATTTGCCAGTATCTTCCCTACAGAAATTTAAATTAGAATCTGTCTAAAACTCTTTCTATATAAAATTTCTTTCTATACCTAGTAGTTTTTACCATGTGTAGATGTGAAACATCAATATGCCTCAAGCCACTGTATTTATATAAATAACTCATATTTATATGGTGCCATTCCGCCGTGAAAGCAGAATTGCAACCTCTGGTGGATGAATGAGTTATGAACCTGACAGTTTCCTGTATGGAATTATAAATGAAAACATGCATTATGTCTCTGTAAAAATATGAATTGCATTAAAAAATATTAATTAATCATTATAAATTCCCCTGCATATCACTTATGATGAGATTTTTTTTAAATGGTTTTCTTTTTCCATTTTTTAATAAACAAATAATTATTTTTACTGTTTGTTAAGAAAATGTTGGCCAACATTTTTATTAGAGAAGTAGCCAACTTCCTATTTTACAATGTTCTCCATAGATGTTGATTAATTAAGTGATAGGAAAAACATATTAGAAAGTGTGAACATACAAGAAGATCATCTGTAATTATTAACTAAATTAAATGGCAGACATTTTAGTTACTGTCTTTCTGTTGCATATAAATTAATTACAAGGCTTGACATACATTTTGAGAGCTAAATGTTTTTGTTTTTTCTTCCATCAAGTTTCTCAGTAAAAACAATATTAAACTACTATATGAATAGGGAAATTAACTGTGTGAATACAGATGTTTTAAGATGGGAAGGGGGAAAAAAATTACAGGCCCTCTGCCCCCCCGCCCCCCCCCCCAGTATATTTTTCCAATTATTCTTGCTATCTAGAAGGGGGGGGTTGTTTGTTTTTTTACCTGTTGTTTTCCTCTATGTGTGTATGCATGGTGTATGACAAAAGTTTTATCAGGCAGAGGTTGAAAGTATTTTCAAGCAAATATAAATTTTAGAAAATTGCTTTAATTAAGCTTAGAACTAAGAGATTGTTGCAACTTCAAAATAAACTATGTTTTCTTTTCAATTGTGCTGTAGTAGTTACAACCCAGACGTTGCACTACAGTAAATTTAAAAGTGAAACTGACTAATTAAAATATGACTGAGTTAATTTTCATTGTCTGAGATACAATACCTGTAAAGGACCTATAAGCAAAGTACATTTTCAGAGTTCTGTTAGTCTGAACAGATAAAATAGCCATTAGTGACAAAGCAAAAAAGAAGTGCTTGTCTACGATGTAACTTTGATTTAACAGTCTCTTACAGAAACAGTTAAGCTTGACACTGTTTTTAAGATAAGTTATTCAGACTGAAAGATAATTCTGTTCCAAGATACCTACCATCAAACCAAACTAAGCTTGGAGTTTTTACAAGGGATGCAATAAACGTCATTTTGTTAATGTTTTTTTAGTACTTACAAGTTCATTGAAGAGTTTGGTGATGAACAGAAGAAATAAAACTCATTTCTTATAAGTATAAAATGTTTGTATGTACCAGATTTCACAATTTTCTCCCAAAATAGACTGCAGTCTTGTGCTACGGTACTCAGTATCATCTGCAAAGATGCACTGAATGAATTCCACAGCTGAAAATACCTGCTTTCTCTCTGTCTTTTGTAATAAACTATAATGTTACAAACATTTTACAGGTTCACACTTATTTTGTCAAAATGTTAACTTGGGGAAGTGGGGATAAGACCTATAAAAATTGGAAAAAAACTTTTATTGTGAACATTTTTCCTTAAATATTTAGGACTGCACAAATATTTCTAATCAACAGGATATTTCATTAACAGGTAAAAGGAAAATAAGGATTGGTGAAACAGAATAGATTATATAAATCTGTTTAGAGAGTCTTACAACATCAACAACAGATTATACCAGCATCCATTATCCTTTCACATTGTCACTGTGTAGGATTTACTTGAAAAAATAACAAAAACTGTCAAGAGAAGAAAAAAAAACCTTTATTGGTGAACAATCCACTTTACACAAAGCATGTTATTTAACTGAAATAAGATAACAGGGAAAGAAAAAAGGGGGGAAAAAAAGGAAAAAAAAAAAAAAACGGAAAAAAAGGGGAAAGTATAAAATGCAAAATCTTACCCATGCATCTGAGGCTATCAAACAAGAAACACGGCAGTGTAATCATCTGCCTGATATACTCGGTAGAGCAGGTTGGTGAAAGGTCCCTCACCTCTGTGTAATGTTGTGCTCTGGGGCAGGAGGAAGACAGGTATCTACAGTAGCATCTTTGTTTTCTTGTTCTCCTGTTCCAAAAACAACAAATAAGTGTTTGTACATCCAGGGACAAACCCTGGACACATTAACACTTTGCCATGCAAGAAGCAGTTCCTTCATTTTCACTGGAAAAGCAGTTTTATTTCTTTTCCATAGAAAAAAAAAAAATACAGAAAATGTATATACCTGTGCTTAGTCATTGTCAGTACAAATCCAGTATAGCACGTAACTTTAGTTATAACTTCCAATTTTTAAGTACTGCTTTTAGAAAAAATATGCTGAGAATGCTCTGATTTTTCTCTGATGTGGTTTCCCATCATGGAAATATATTTATTTGTTTATTTATTTATTTATTTATTTTACCTGAAGAAAAATTCTGAAAATAATTATGCCATTTTAAGTTTCTCTCGTATTCTTCTGACTTTTTCCAAGGAAACAAGATGGGCTACCTGTAATTATTTGACTACATATATTTTTAAAGAGACTTGTTATTGCAAGAAGGATTATTTTTTTTCAGAACAGAGCCTATTTTTTCATAATTTTTATAAATATAGTAAATAATAATATCATATAATCACACAATACTATAGAAAAAATGGAAATTGGTATAGATCTGTGCAGACACAAAACATTCGAAGTTATATAGTTTTTTGTATGTTTTTGGATCCCCGAGAAGGAATCCTTCCTAAAATATGCCCTATTTACCACATTAGCATTAAAATAACTGATCGTATTGGTTCTAAAATGCATTTCCATTTAATATATTTGGAAGCAGTGCCTTGAAGAAAATTGTGCTGTGTTGAAAGGAACATTCTGTCTACTAAGCTACTGCCTTAGACATATCTTATTTTGTGTTTAATGTAAGTGATGCGTATGAATTCCTGCCTCTAGTATGCAGCTATAATTTCATCTAATGTCAGTGCATACTGCCTGTGCTCACTGTCTCTTAAAATCAGACTGCTTAGCAAGTTACTTATCATTCATTTAAGGAACTCCAAAAAAAATTTTAAAGCAAAACAGTGTTGAACATTCATGTTCACAGTAAATACCTTTGAAGACATAATGAATAATAATTATTCTTTCTTCTTACATGTGGAAGCCTCTCTATTTATCTCTTTTGAAGTTCATTGTTCCTTTTAAAGTTGGCTAGAAAGGTAGGAAGCATGTAAGCTTAACCACTCAGATTTGATTACTTAATTCACTGTAGACATAACAATTCTTGTTATAGACCCAGAGGAGTGATTTAAAGTTTGCTTCTCATAACAAACATTGTCATTTGTCTCCAGCTGTAGTAAGATTCATTGTGAGATTTATCTCAACAGACAATTTTTACCAGCTTCTAGTAAAATGCAAACTGACTAAGCCCAAACTAGTAATTTAGATTGTCTCTACAGACAGTGGGGAAAGAGATGACTGATCCCCACTATTTTTAAATGAGATTGATCATCTTATCTAAGTAATTATTTCTCTTCATTGCCTATAAAGCTTCTGGACCTGCTTAAGACATTTAAAGCATTCTGTGCTTAAGCAGCCAAAGGTAGGTGAATCTCACCTTAACCTTTTTGCCTGCTAGGCCATCCACTTTGTGGAAATTCTGAAAAAAAAAAAAAAAAAATCACTCGAGTACTGTAATAATCCGTCAAGAGTAAAAACTACTAAAGCATACCAAACTGCACAAGACATTAAAAATAAATAATATTCAAAGACATTGGTTTACCTAGTAATGAAAATAACACTCATTAAGCATTAAGTTTTATTGCATTGATTAAGATTGATACAAATAATATTGTCAACATTGAGCTTCATTTCAGAAGTTTGGATGCATGAAAAATGACCAAAATTTCCTGGAAAATCGTCTACCTTTCATTATATTTATATTTAATATTGCCAAAATTTATTCTGTTGGTTATGAAAATGGCTTGCAGAATAATTCTTCTAGTACACATCTTCCTCAAAAAAAAGGATACCAGTGACTGAACTAAACTTTCCACCTGACTGAATTGAACTATTTGAACTGGAAATAGTCGAGAAAACACTCGTTTTCTCACTCACTCTCCACTGGAACATAAACCCAACTGGTTTATATTGGCATGGAAGAAGTCATAGCACAGGGTGAGTAGAAAATACTCATTAAAGAAATATCCTTTACTTAGACTTTCAAGATGTTTTTGATAAAATCCTTCACAGGAGATTACAGAAAGAGAAGTCACAGAATAAATGATAAAAGTGTTGCTTTATATTAGAAAAATGACTAAGAGATAGGAAAACAAAGTGTAGATATAAGTGTTCATTTTCCACATGGAAGAAGGTTAATAATGATATGCCCCTACATTTCTTCTAACAGTCATGGTACTTGACACATTTATTACACACTTATTAAAGTCCCAAAGAAAAAGTTAAACAGAAAAATGGGTTGAAGTCTTTTACTGAAAAGTAAGTAGGTCAAGAATAAAAAAGAACTCCATGCATAAAAAAATCTAGATAACAAGCTGGTGTAACACCCAAGGAAATTCCTACAGCAGAAGCAGAGGTAAATATTGTATGTAGCCACTTTACATTAATTCATGCATAATGTTATATGAATATGTTACATATATATATAACTATTCATATAATATATATATATATAAAACTATTCATATAACATGTATGTTATATGAATAATTGCCAGGATGGACTATATTTAATATAGCTCTTCAATGTAGTTAGGGAAACAAAAGAACTGCAAAACAAGTAAGATGATAATTTCTACTGAAGAAAAATAGAGCATTGAAAATGTTTTACCACGTTTCTGTGGATTGTTGGCATGCCATTAGAAAAGTTCTAGAGAAGACATAAAAGAACATAAAGTAAGACAATATATAAGGGAAAAATTAAAACATTATACCTTAGTTTTAGGATGTCAATGAAAAAGAATTGATATTGTAAAATTATTTTAAATAATTGAAAAGTTAACTGACTCATAATAATTCATATTACTAGGACAAATTTCACCCAAAAAAGCTAAAAGGCAACAATTTTAAGTTTTTTGTTTCATTCTACAGTCTCTAAATGACCTTTGGAATTCCTTGTCACATTGCAGTTATTACTAGGATTAGGCCAGAAAAGCACTTAGATGAGCTGCTTCAATTGCAGCCAGAAATATTTTCACTAAATATTACGAAAATCTTTTGAACATTTCAAATAATGAACCTATGGAAAGTGTTCCTGAATGTGACTGTGGAATCTCCGTCATTGTGGGTCTCACTGTACAAACTGAACAACTGTACAGGTTGTACAAACAACTTGTAACAGTAAAACTTTTTTCCTTTCTGCAGGTGTGAGATTTAATGACATACTGCATTTTCTTCCAAATGTATCATCCCATTAATTTGGTTTGTTACTCAAGCACCAAAAATAAAGGTTATTTTCTTATAGTAGAGCCTAAGTACGCAAGCTGCAGTTTTAAAATAGTCATAAATATGTTTTATTAAAACTCATCAAATAGGATTAAAATTGGTGGGGGAGGGAGGTGTAGGACGACAACTATTAATAACAGGAAAATCTGGGAAAAGGGGATACTGCTACAGAATATGTCAGTTTATATGTTTATTGATGAATTAATACAAAGTAATTTAGTAAGATGTTTTTAGCTATTACAAAAAAGTTCGTCTTATCTTACTGACTGAAGAGTAAAAAAATGTTTTTATAACTAGGCAAAACTACAGTGAAATTCAGTGAGAATTTGTTCTGCATGGTAATGCAGTATCTGTCCCTGCAATGCAGAGTTGTTTTAGTTTTATTTTACTGGGCAACATTTGCGTTTTAATACTTCAAAACTTTGAACACTGCAATGTTAAGTACAGCCAATACTGTTCCAATTGAAAAGCATTTCTATATGAAATTTCACATTTGCTTTTAACAGGTACTCAGGAAAGTCCATACTTTAATTAAGGTTAAAATGTTACCATTTCCATCAGTGAACACTCTGTAGAATATATTTTTGGATCTAAAATTTCAAGTAATACTCGGAAAGCTGTTATGATTCAGCTTGAATCTCTGTTTGCAAATTTGCCCAGTGGCCTTCTGAGTACTGTTGAGATAGATGATTCATAGGTTTTGTTAGACTGAACTCGGGAGAGTTCAGTCATTTCAATTACTGATGCTCAATGCTGTGTGTTAACACTAAAGGTCCAACTGAACGTGAGTAGTTTGAATAGTTGCATCTCAAAATGGTTAGATGGAAGTGCAAGACTGGAGGACCAAACTAAATCGTTCAATAAAAAGAAATCTTCCCAGCCATTGCATTACACAGAAGAACAAATTACTATGAATCAGTATAACTCTTTTTAGAGAGCCCTCCAGAAACTGACCTGTAAGGAAACTTTGCTGTAAAATAAATAAAAATATAAATAAAACATTCTGGAATAGTTTGTTACAGAAATATTTGGTTATGAAAATCATGAATAAATTTAATTTGATTTACAGTAAAATATATTTATTTGGCAGTAAATCCAGGACAAGGAGCAAAGGCCAAAAATATTTTATTCTACTGTGCCTAAAACAATGGCACATGAGTCTATACTTCACCAACTGAACAGATTTCTTAATTTAAAAAAAAAAAAAATCCATGTTGGTAATAAGTTTCTTATTGTCATTATTCCATGCACCAATTCTGACATAGTTTCTAACTCTCTCAGCCTTTCAGTATTTCCTATCACAATTGGTGTTAGATGGATCTATTTTCCAAGTCTGTTAATAGTTTATTCATTTCTTAGTACCTATTTCTAAATTTTACCATCGTTCTGGAATGGTGTTAGTTTCAACGCAGTGTGGCAAAAGTTTCCAGTCTTTACTCTGGAAACAGGGAATACAGCAGTATCTGACAGCAAGGCACCACGGACAGAAATCTAGGCCAGGAAATGGAAGTGAAGAAAGTGAGGTACAAGCTTAGCACTCCTTTTTACTCCACCTTCCCTCATTCCTTGCTCCCAATAATATTATATCAGAAGACTGCTATAGACCTAAATTCTATATTTAAGTGCTAGAATTCAAGCAATCAGAATATTTTCTAGGTTTTCCAATGTTTATACTAGAGTGTTCTAGCTTTAAAAATCTAGATTCTTGTGTCTGTGAGTGGAGGTGTTCAGGGAACCACAAAGATGAGAGTGGTTCAGAATGACCGGACTAAGGTGCACCCTCGTGGATTTGTTTGGAGATCTGGAGGCTAAAGTTACAGTATTGTATCATCTTCTACTAAAATCAGGAGGAGTAAAAGACTTACAGAGTTAGGTGCTAAGCAACATGCAGGATGTGTCCCCCATGTACCCAGAAAGTACTTGGCTTTGGTCTTTTCAGTCTCTAATACATGTTACTAACCAAGAATGGTACAGAAAGTGCAACATTTCAGGAAGATGGTTTCTGAGCAGGGATATCAAAATAGTCTTTGAGTTTTTCTGCCACACTAGTGCATAGCTGAGGACAGAATGTGACCCTGAAATTTATCTTTTTACTCTTTGCAACACATCATACAAAAGCAGGAAAAAATCTTTTATCATGTAGACAGCAAATTATAATTTGACTCTGCTCAAAAATAATGGATCAAATTCTACTCTAGAGAACTACTACTGAAGTCAGTGGACTTCTTCCAAAGATGAATGTGACCTCATATTGTTTTCAAACAGATCAGAGAGCAAGTAAACCAGCAAAAGACAATTAAGTCAGTGATACACTTACTGTCTTGAGTACGCAAACAATCTGAAAGCCAACATAATGCAGTTCTTATTCACCAGGCATGTAAATAAATCAACTTTAATGTCAATAAAGTCAGTAGTGACAGATTTTATCACTAAGTTATAACTAAGCAATAATGATTGGGGAAAAGGCAAGTAGCTCACAGCAACAGAAGTGATTTTTTATTTTGTCCTAGGTGAAGCCAAGGGTAACTGAAAAGACTGGCCTTTACCCTCTCTATTATTAACTGCAAATCAGTCTTGTCATGTTAGAAAGCAGATCATTTTTTTCCCAAGTATTACTCACTCTTATGCTGTGTCTCAAACCATGACCTCCTTCAGAGGTGCTGCCATCCATTTCCAATTAGCCTCTGTGTATTAGTAAGGTTTTATTTTAAAGAAATCAGGACCAGCAATACATTTCTATTTCTTCTGTAAATGTAGTTACTGGTTTAATTCATCCATTAGCTGTGATAACAGAAATCAGTAAACAAATAAAAAGCCAACCTGAAGATGATTACTTTACAATAAGAAATCCTACACTAAATACTCTAAGACAGCTGCAGCACTCCACTTGCAGTGGCTGCATTTCAGTAAGGAGTAAAACAAATTTTATAGGGGATAAGTGGCTCTTCTAAAATCCTTCTAAACTATTTGATTCAGAGTTATAATAAAAATACCAGTTATTATTTTTCTTGATGTGTTGAAGAAGGAGGAACACAAGATATAAATATTTTTAAAGTATTGTATTAAGCAGGTAGATGATCTACAGAACATCTCATCTAATTTTAACACACATAGCCACTTTAGAAGTAAATGAGTTTTTTCAGCTGTTTTCAAACAGGGTTAGTATGAGTTTGTGCAATTATTTTTCTGTCTCTTCATCTTAAACAAAAATAATACACATTTTTGTTATGTATGTAGTTTTTCTCCCTAGGGGATATGTTTAACAATGGCCAATTGCCATGTTTCAGTAGTTTTGGCTGACATTCAATAAATGTCTGAGCAGCTAATAATGCACTTAGTTCTGTTAGTCCACCCATCTGTCCATCACATCTGCCTGTCCTCATAATGGCTGTCATTAAGCAACATAGCATTTCTCTGAGTTCCTCTCAGTATTCACTGTCCCCCGAATGCCTGTAAGGTAAATAATAAGTGCTCACAAATATTTAAATCTTTTCTTAAGATAAAGATAAATAAGAACTTCTTCTAAAATAAGCAACAAATAAACCATTTCTTTTACCATTTTGTGAATGGAAATTGAAACCTTCAAATTTGCATGAC
Source organism: Anser brachyrhynchus (assembly GCF_964034855.1). Lineage (NCBI taxonomy): Eukaryota > Metazoa > Chordata > Aves > Anseriformes > Anatidae > Anser > Anser brachyrhynchus. Next base: position 23,122,970 of record NC_137699.1, on the reverse strand, counting down.
TGTTAGTCAACACTCAATTGAAATAATATGAAAACACAAGACCTTTCTATTGTCCATAAAAATTACACAATTATTCACCAGACACATAACCTCCAAAGACAGTGTTTTAAGGAAAATAGCATTAAATAAGCTCAGCATATGCTATCTGTTTGGGACCACACATTCTGACTGCCTGTTACAGTCTTAATGTCAGGACTGAATGCCGCTACAGACTTTTTTTCACATCTGAATAACTTCTTCCACATGGAGAGACCTAGTGACACGACTCATAAAGCAAATATGCTATTGTATTAGTATGTGTCTTTGTTCATAATACATTTGAAATTGACTGCAGTTACAAAAGAAGCACTAAATATTTTATAGAAAATGTTTTCTGCGTTAACACAAGAAGGAGGAACTAAAAATAATGGAAGGAAGAACAGTGATATCAAATCGAATGTAGGATATTCCTACATGAGGAAGGATGTCATTCTATATAATTAAAAATTAAAAGTAAATTTTGTCACAATCTTACATAATATTATATACGTATTCTATTCTACTGTGCCTTTGTTTGTAACCTCATCTTCAGGAGAATGAATACTGAGGGTAGACCCTCAGCATGTATGTATGTTCTTTTTACTTTTATAAGAATATATAGAACATCTAGCAAACAGTGATATTGAACTTAATACCAAAAGGAAAAAAAAAAAAAAACTATCTGGGAACTAAAAACACTGCTTTCCATTTCTTTTGAGCTTTTGAGCTGGTTAGCTAGAGGACCTATCCTAAGCAGATCATTTGTTATCCTAAGTAGTATTTTAAAGCATTTTAATATTCTATGCTTCGTAGTCAACATAATTTAAATTGTCTATGTGCCAGAATGGTAAAATACATTGTGGAAATAAAGTGATGCACTTCAAAAGGAAGCATTATTCAAATCTAAGTCAATAGATGTTTCAGGAAAACAAAGTATTCATAGGATCTAATTATACTTTTTTTTTTTTTGCATCTTCTCCTAAGATAACTGTTCTTCAATTATTGATACAAACGTACCTGTTCAAAGAGAATACTGTCCAAGGCAGTGTCTATTCTGCAGCTGTAACAGACCATACAGAAACATTCTGGAAGAACCCTTTTAGCCATACATCCAGCAAGTGTTACCAAAGACATATAGTGAAACATATGTTGTGCTATAAAATATGATTCCATATGCCCACTTGTGAAACTATCCTGGACATGTGCTATTGATATTGTGTTTGAACACCCATTCAATACTGTCTCACAATTTGTGCAGTCTGTGTAAGTGTCCCTACATCTTACTGTAAGAAATTTCTTATGCCCTATTCTGGGTTTGTGCCTACTTGAGATCATGGATGCAGACATTAATTAGCAAACTTGTAGGATATAGAAGGATGGTATTTGCATGTCGTTTGCTTTAGTTATTGCTAAGGAAGTCTCAACAATAAGTACAGTGCTGCTGATTGCATGAGAAGTGCATGCAGATGTGTTTGTGCTTGCAGAAAATTACAAACGCACATTCAGTCACAGGAAAAAAAAAATAAAAGAAAGAGAGAGAAAGAAAAGAAAAAGAAGAAAGAAAACCATGCATTTTATATGTTTTCCTGGAAATTTATGAAAGAGGTCCATTGTGACAGAAAATTAGGCAACAGCTGGTTGCAAATATTAAAAGGTAATCTTAGCTGTAGGCTAGCTGTCTCTATCAATAGTGACAAAGGCCACAGAAAGGACATTGCTGACTTAGGTTAGATCCCCAGTCCAAAACTGTTGTAGGTTCAATTACTGTGGTTGAAAATTTGTAATGTAGGTTATCACTTTTCTAGTGGGTAACTACAGGGAATTCTGATACCGACCAGACATGAGACAACTGCAAGAAAAGTTCCCTAGTCAAAAGCTTCCCAATTTCACCATTACAGTAGCATCCTTTCCTCTTCCCCCTCCATCTGATCTATTTCTAACTCCTAAGACAAAGATAGTAGTTATTATATTGGACACTATCATGAGATGTAAAATGAAATGCTTTCTACCATGCTGACATGAACCTTTACAATTATCTTTTTAATTCACCACATCTGGAGAAAATGGGCCTAATAAAAATAATGAATCATTCCATTATCTAATATTATATGGGGAGCAGTAAAAGATAAGCAGAATGTTCAGCATTATTTCTTGTTATATTTTTTTAGCTAAAGTCATTAAGTACTAGGTGCTAAACAAACACAAAGAGCTGTGTATTTGGTCATTTCCAGGTCACATTCATGTGAGATGCTTACTTGAAGGGTTCACTTTGAATAAATATATGACATCACTGTGATAAGTATGCTAGTAAAACATCATCTTAGCATGCTAGCCAAGCTCTTTACTGCTGGTCAGGATAAAAACAAGAATGAGAATGCTCTAACACACAAAATCTACTATAATCTTCCTGACAAAAATTGTGGGAAAGCCTGAAAAAAAATATACCTGATGGCAATTCATACAGCTGTATTAAGACTTACTTTTCATTATTTCTGTGCTGTATTTCAGTGCTTAAATTTTAGGCAACACATTCCTCAGAAGAACCAAGCCATATAAGTCTCTGTAAAAAGTATTAGGCCCTATTTGTGGCACAACATATTTAATGGAACTTCAGATGTTTTACAGTATTTGCATCCCAGTGGCACATAGTTTTCTGTATCCACTAAATAGAAACACATAAAAATAATATTCAGTATGGAAATGTACTGATAGGCAATAAAATGTTGTGAATGGAACAGGTCAGTGGAAAAAAGCTCACTATAACGAGAATCAGAACTGAAGAAATTCTTGTGGTTTAACAGACCTAGATTCTTGTTTGCTTGTTTGTTTTTAATTATTCCACTGGTTATCTTTACAAAGTATTTTGAGAAGAATACAGGCTTAAGCTTTTTGTTTCCCCCCCTGAGATACTTTATCCAAGCATGAATGAAAGAACTATACTATAGAGGTAGTCTTTACACTTTATCTTGATAATGTCAGCTTGTAGTTGCTTTAATGGAGGTTTTCCTCATAGTCTTAATAGAAAATAATAATTTATGTGTTATGCAACATTAAATAACTATCATAAGTGTCTATAATTTGCCATAGAGAGAGCAAGAAACCGTGGCAGAAAGAAAGGAGCCACATTCACTCAAATATCTTTCACTCAAATTTCTACTGTCAGTTATTTCAGGGAAGTTATTCTCAATTTATTTGTGTGAAATTAAACTCACAATCTTTTGCAATGAGTGAATATTAAGAGAAACAAACCATGGATTTAGGCCTTTAACAAGGCCAGTGGGATCAAAGGAGAGGAAGACTAGCACAAACACATGCTTTAAAGCGATAAACATTTTATTTCAACTGTGTCAATGTTTTACAGGATGAGAAATTGTAATGACTATACTTATATTATCAAATTCATCCCCAACTGCACAATATAGCAAGAAAATTATGAGTACTAATAGTAATTCAACTGATTTCCAATGGCTGTGTTTGTTTTTAGCAAGGCTGAGAAGGCAAGAACATTGCAAGACCTTCTACGCTTAGGGTTTTTTTTCTTTTTCTTTTTTTCCTTTGTACTCTATAAATTGGTTGCAAGGCATTCTACCGACTAGCTTGTCTGTTCAAAAGTATATTCAAGTTCAGAGATGTTTTCCATGTATTTTCATTATTTGAACCTACAGATTTAGATCTGTTTTCAAAGAAAATAGATGTGTTATCTGGACTGTGGAATTTGTAAAATGCATTAGAAAAGAGAAAGTACAGAAGTTTCAGTGTCTGATGAGAAAAGGGTCAAAAGAAGTGAGGAGGTGAAGAGAATATGTCCTATACTTGATCAGAACCTGTAATATTCACTTCTTCATCATGCAAAAGTTTGCAAAAGCTTAGTTAAAGAATTTAATCTAATTACATAGACCCGATCACTCTACAAAATTAAATGTCCCTGAAAAAATATTTACATCTCAGAGCAAGTAACATTGTGTCTAACATACTATTTCAGGTACAGTTAGAATTAAGAACACTGTGGGGGGAGACAGGGATCTCCAAAGAAAGGTCAACAATTCTAAGGTAGAAGCCATCAGTTAAAGGTATTAATAATTCTTTAGGTAACCACTGTGGCCCCTTCTCTCCTCTCTGTCCTTTTTTAATTTATTTTTATTTCCCTCTTGCTGAAATGTTACTTGCTTTTAGCAGTTCTATTGAAGGAATACAGAAAATCTTGACTGTCTTTTTTATTTCCAAACCTACTCCCAATATCTATAACAAAGCTGAGCTACTATAACCATGAATTTCTTGCTGGGATGTTCTCAAGCTTCGGTTTCAGAGCAGTGGAAGGCTTTGCTGTGCCTTTTGTACCATACATCACACCCATGCTATTTTTCTGAGCACAGGCTCAGAGAGGACGTGGTCTGCTGGAGTCAAAGTGCAAAGCACAAGTAAGTAAACATGCTTTTGTTCTATTGGCTTTCTTTTTCCTTCTTTGTCCTTCATTATCCAGAAAGAGCTACTTGTTCAGTCTTCTAGGTTCAGTCATGCTGTTTGATTTTATGTTTGAAGGAGAAAAATGCTACAAGGCCTGAATCACTGGTCTTTATTTGTGTTGATGCAAATGAGGTTAGAAGTCAGCTGAATAGTCAGTCCAGCAGGGCTTTTCTGCCTGAATAGGAGAAACTTGGGGTTGACACAGAGCTGCCAACACTTAGTAGTCCTCTGTACCTCATCTGTGATATGAAGAATAGGCACAGTGAAGAAGGCATGATCAAGGCATCAGCTCATTGCTTGCCCACAGAAATCTATGTCCAAATAAAAACATTTTTGAGCTGCACTATGTAATTGTAAGGGTAATGCTAAGGATGAAGCAGCCATCTCATTGTTGATATTGCTTATTTGACAAGCATATTTACCACATTCTTATTTAAGCAATGGATTAATCTAGAATGGCAACTAGTTAGAACCTCTAGACTGTAAAGTAACTGCAATGTCTTATGCTCATTGTCTACTGTCTGCAACCATCTTTATGATTCTTGTCAACTAAAAGGTTTTAAAATAATTACAGATTTCTGAAAAATGTATTTAATTTTGTCAGCCATGGTCATATGTGTTCTGGTTTGTTGTTAATCTTGTAGCCACATAGAGGAAAGTTCATATACCTTATGGGTGGGACATAGGTGGCTGTTTAATTCTGAATTATAGATTTTATGTTACAACTTTTCAAAAAGAATTCACCTAGAAAAAAATAGTAATTTAATCAATTAAAATGATTAAAATACTGAGAAAATTTAGTTTCACATATTTCTTCATTAAATATGTCACTCCACGTGTACCTGAAAAGCACATTTCATAACTTTACTAGTCTGAATATTGTCTTCATAATCTTCATCAACATCTATGGCTTCTGAGTACAAATGCAAGATCTGCCTTATATTTCCCATTTTGAAGTCTTAATTCTCCAGTGAGACTATATTTGGACTGTCAGTTTTGTCTGGAAAATGTTTAGAAATGACACCAGTGACTAGCAATATAAAACCAAAAAATAAAAAAAGACAAGGAGAGAATCTCCTGCTACATGATAAATTTTGAGCTTTATTTTGTGATGATAAGAACTATAATTTTGCTTGCGGATGGGGAAGGAAAGAATAAGAGAAGGGGAGAGGGAAACTGAGAAGACAAAAGAGAGAGGGAGAAAGGAAGAGAAGGATGAAAGGAAGGACACGTGTATTTGAGTTACTTAATAGCAATATTATTTCACATCTGTAAAGGTGAATTTGTGCCAAAATCTGCTGAATCTGATTTTTGCCGAATCAGAAACAAATATTATGCAATTTTGAATAAGCAAGACTTTTGAAAATAGTAATTCCCTTGTTAATGAAAATTCTACTACTAGTTTATGTAGAGTAACACATAAATCATTTTGCATTAAAAATAGTTGTTTCATCAATGAGAAATAAAAAAACAAGCCTAAAAGAGACCAGTTGGCATTTCAGACTCATTTTTTATTTTATTTATGTAATGCTTGTTGATTATGATAATTGATCACTCCGATAACTTCAAAGATATAGCTAATTGGTAAAAGTAATTTAGTTGCCTTTTATGTGAAATATTCCTAATTATCAAAGAACATTTAAATAAATTACCATAATACTGAAGGTCACACAAATATTAGCTGCAGTTGTGCTTACTGTTCCATAGATATATATGTAGATATGTAGAGACAGAAGAATATCTAGAGTACGTCTAGTATATCTAAGTAGATATCTGGAGACAGAAGGAATAAAATAAATGAATTTTATTAAACTGAAAATAATAAGTTTCTTTCTTTGAAATTTCACTACAAGCATTTATTTTCTTGGCCTTTTATCTAAAATCAAATGTAACATCAGTTTAATATTAAATATAGCAATGTAATTCCATCTGCTTTCTACTTTGTCAAAGCTGGAACAACATCTTGATTTGTTCTTTTCTTTCTTATCATAGAATCATAGAATCTTTTCTTTCTTCAAATGTTGTAATTATTTTTTAGTGTAAAATCAAGTAAATGTGATGAGAAAGTGACATACAGAAGTTTAGCTGAAGCCTTTGATAGATACTGGAAAACAAACATTTTGTCCTTGCCTCATATATCCTAGGTCCTCTGGCCCTAGTACTAATTATGAAAGACGTTGGCAGGGGGGGTTAGGTTGGAGATTAGGATAAATTTATTCTCAGAAAGGCATTGGAAGGGGTTGCCCAGGGAGGGGGTGGAGTCACCGTCCCTGGGGGTGTTTAAGGAAAGATGGGACATGGTGTTTAGGGACATGGTTATATTCCCATGGTTTAGTGGGTGATATTGGTGGTAGGGGGATGATTGGGCCAGATGATCTTGGAGGTCTTTTCCAACCTTATTTATTCTATTCTATTTTTCTATGCTATCCCTCCATCATGATATTGAAGAACCCGTAGTAAGTGCCTGGACTTTCTATAACTGTATGAGGAAAATTAAGGTTTTCAGAATAACCTCTGAAACTGCCATGGCACTGAGCATATAACCCCCAAAATCAATTAAGTCAGCTGGAAGCTACTCAGCTCTAGCCAGGAATTCTGAGCAGAGGAAAGAGAAAAAAAAAAAAAAAAGAAAAAAAAAAGTATCTCTATTTTCTTAAAGAGTATTTCAGCATAAAACAAGAGTTTTTGGAAGTGCAGACAAGATTTCAACAAGCTTTCTCCAATCCCCTTAACCAATGAGTGAGGTGTTCAGTGTTAGTTTTCACTCTCTTTTTCCTGCTGGCACAATGAAACTTGAACTGTATTGTACACAAGAACACAGACACAGATTATTTCCTGTTACCATTTTCTTACTGAACTTCCCAGGCATTAGGGGTGCTTTCTTGAGTTTTGTTTGTTTGTTTTAGTTTTTTGTTGTTGTTGTTGTTGTTTGTTTGTTTTGTTTTGTTTTGTTTTCATAATGGGGAGAGAAACTTGCATTTTCCACTTTCCAAGCAATGACCATCATTACACTCTGACAGCAGAAAAGATGTAGGGGAAATTGTCTTGAGATTAATTGTCTTGAGAACTTAAATTGTCTTGAGATTAATAATGGTGATGACGGAGTTGAATGTTTATGGGTAAGAACTGGGGGGAAGGCCAATAGGGTAGATGTTCTGATGGGTGTCTGTTAGAGACCGCCTAAGCAGGCTGAAGAGACAGATGAAATATTCTACAAACAGCTGGGAGAAGTCTCACAGTCACTAGCCCTTTCTGTTGTGGGGAACTTCAACTTACCAGATGTCTGCCATAAACACAATATATCAGGAAGGAAATAGTCTAGGAGGTTTCTAGAGTCTGTGGTAGATAACTTCCTGACACAGCTGGTGAGTGAGCCAACTAGGGACAGTGCCCCACTGGACCTTTTTTCTCATAAATAGAGAAGGACTTGCGGGTGAAGGTTGGAAGCCATCTCGGGCACATCAATCATGAATTAATGGAGTTTTTGATTCTTGGAAAAGTAAGGAGCGGGGTTACCAGAACTGCTACCCTGGACTTCCAGAGGCCAGACTTTGGCCTGCTAAGGTTGGTGGAGTCCCTTGGGAGGCAGTCCTGAAGGGCAAAGGAGTGCAGGAAGGTTGAACACTCTTCAGGAAAAAAAATCCTAAAGTCACAGGATCAGGCTGGCCCTTCATGCCAAAAGGTGAGCCAGCACAGAAGACCAGCCTGGCTGAACAGAGAGCTGTGGCTAGAGCTTAGGAAGAAAAAGAGGGTTTATGACCTTTGGAAGAAGAGGCAGGTCACTCAGGAGGACTACAAAGATGTCATGAGGCTGTGCAGGGACAAAATTAGAAGGGCCAAATCCCAATTTGAGTTCAATCTGTCTATTACTGTTAAAGAAAATAATTAAAAAAAAAAAAAAAGTTTTTATAAATACATAAACGAGAAAAGGAGGACTAAGGAGAATCTCCATCCTTTTTTGGATATGGAGGGAAACATAGTGACAAGAGATGAGGTTGTCTGTAGGCTGATGTATTTAATGCCTTCTTTGCCTCAGTCTTTGGCAGCAAGATCAGTTGTTTTCCATGTACTCAGCCCCCTGAGCTGGTAGATGGGCACAGGGAGCAGAATGAAGCCTTCATAGTCCATGAGGAAATGGTTTGCGACCTGCTACTCCACTTAGATGTATACATATCTATGAGGCCAGATGTGATACATCCAAGGGTACTAAGGCAGCTGTCAGACATGCTCGTCAAGCCACTTTCTATCATTAATCATCAGTCCTGGTTATCAGGGGAGGTCACCATCAACTGGTGGCTAGTAAATGTGATGCCCCTCTACAAGAAGGGCCAGAAGGAGGATCTGGGAAACTACAGGCCTGTCAGTCTAACCTTGGTGCCAGGGAATTTCATGGAGCAGCTTATCTTGAGTACCATCATGAAGCACTTATAGGACAACCAGGCGATCAGGCCCAGTCAGCAAGGGTTTATGAAAGGCAGGTCCTGCTTGACAAACGGTCTCCTTTTACAACAAAGTGATGCACTCAGTGGATGAGGGATGTGGTCTACCTATGCTTCAGTAAGGCTTTTGACACTGTTTCCCACAGCATTTTCCTGAAGAACATGGCTGCTCAAGGCCTGGACAGGTGTACTCTTCCCTGGGTTAAAAACTGTCTGGGTGGTTGAGCCCAAAGAGTTATGGTGAATGGAGTTAAATCCATCTGGAGGCTGGTTATTAGTGGTGTCCCACAGGATCAGTATTGCAGGAATTTTTCTTCAATATCTCTATAAATGATCTGGATGAGGGGATCGAGTGCAACCTCAGTAAGTTTGCGGACTACACCAAGTTAGGCACAAGTGTTGATCTGTTCGAGGGTAGGAAGGCTCTGCAGGAGGATCTGGATAGAGTGGGCTGATGGGCTGAGGCCAGCTGTATAAAGTTCAACAAAGCTAACTGCTGGGTCCTGTATTTGGGGCACAACAACCACATGCTACGCTACAGGCTGGGGGAAGAGTGGCTGGAAAGTTTCCTGATGGAAGGGGACCTGGTGGTGTTGGTTGATAACCAGCTGATTATGAGCCAGCAGTGTGCTTAGTGAGGCCACACCTTCAATACTGTGTTCAGTTTTGGGCCCCTCACTACAAGAAGGATATCAAAGTGCTGGAGCATGTCCAGAGAAGGGCAACAAAGCTAGTGAAGGGTCGAGAAAACAGGTATTATGAGGAGTGGCTGAGGGAGTTGGGGTTGTTTAGCCTAGAGAAAAAGATGCTCAGGGGACATAATATCGCGCTGTACAATTACCTTGAAGGAGGCTATAACAAGGTGAGGATTGGGTTCTTCTCCCAAGCACCAATTGATAAGACAGTAAATGGACTCAAGTTGCACTGGGGGAGATTTAGGTTGCGTATTAGGAGAAATTTCTTTACTGAAAGAGTTTTGCAGCATTGGAATAGGCTGCCCAGGGAAGTGTTTGAGTCACCATCCCTGGAGGTCTTCCAGAAATATGTAGATTTAGAACTTAGTAGTATGGTATAGTGGTGGACTTCAGTACTAGGTTAAGGGTTGAATTAGGTTACCTTAGAGGTCTTTTCCAACCTGAATGATTCTATGATTCTAAATTAGATACTTCTCTATTTCATATTTAAAGGAAGTTGTAGCTGTCGCTGCAGTTTGTATGGAGCCTAGCCAACTGCCATGTTAAACATCTCCTAAGACTTCCTTCATAAAATTTAGGAGAAACACTAGCTTCTGGATTCTAAAGTTAAAATGACAAAATGGTGTAAAGTAAAAGCAATAGACTAGGGATTGTTTTGTCTAATATTTTTTGGATACACATTAAATATTAGACTTTCTAATCAAGGTTAGGTTCGATTTCAGCTGAAGTTGTGACCTTCTATAGCTGAAGAAATAAGTGTCAAGCTGATGACAAGATTAATGATATTTACATGCCAAATGACAGAACTGAAACTGAAGTACTGATTAAAGATAATTAGTCAGTGTAATGTCATTTTGAACCTATGGAAAATTTTATAAAATCAACAAATAGTCAGAGTTTGGGTATGTTCTGAATCCATAAGCAGTGAGGACTTATTTGCAAAGTTGTCATCATATTTACTTCTTTGTTTGCTCATGAAGACCATTTTTTACTTCTAATATTTCAGTAGTTCCTTAGTGCCACAATGACTTCAATTATAGCTGTGGAGGAAAAATATTTATGAATATCACCCTTGTATAAAATATCCACTTGGAAAAAAATATATTAAAAAATAATAATAAATAATTTAAAAAGCATCAATCTGTTCCATGAGATCTAGAACTAATAAAGCCATGGATTGGATTAACATCTTGACTGACCAAATTTGGCCAAAGGTAGGTACCTAAGTACCTAGGACCAAGGTACCTTCAATTTCTGACCGAAGCTTTTTTTCATTATATCAGTGTTACCTTATTCCATGGTGTCTGAAAATTTTTCTTCAGACAGGAAACTGACATGATCTGCATAATTTTCTTGGCTGTATATTTCCAAAAATTATTAAGAACATAATTACCTTTGACTCCTTAATCACACTTAAAAGTTGAAGAAAATCCATTAATAAGTTCAAAAGAAAAGGATTCTTCCATGGAGTCTGTCTAAGCAAATAAGTTCTCAGGCTACATCCAAAAAAAACGCATAGTATTAAAACTGTACAATTAAATTTCATTAATCTTCTACAAATTGGAAAGGGTTAACAGAAAGAAGAAGAAAAAATGTGGCCCTCAAAAATATATATATATATATATAATTTATACTTTGGAGTATGTTTTTTTTGTACAGATGCCAAATTGAATTTACTCAAACTACAAAAACAATAACAAAAATATTTAACAGAAAAAAAATGCATTCTTAACTTGCTAATCTCTCAGGAAATTAATGGTACTGGTAACTAAATAATTAGAAATGGGAATTTGTGAACAACTTTATTAACCTTATATTAATTTGCAAAATGAGAAAAGAAAATAAAGAGAAAATTTTGCTCCCAAAAGTTGTTATGTATAATATACAGAATAAATTGCAGCTGTAATAAAAATGGATATTTCTCTCATTTATAAAAGACCAAGTTATAATCCCATTAAACCAAAACTATTAAATCAGTTAAAATACTACCTTCACATGAAACATTTCACTTTCAGTAATGAGGGGTTAAACCAATAAAATTATACCTTTGTAGACTAGGGGGAAAAAAAAAAAAAGAAAAAGTCTATTCTATTTTCAACTTCTACAGTAATAAGAGATTAGGAAAGAAAACATATCTTCACGTAAGGAAATGCCATTACAGCTCTACCTTTTAAAGTCTCTTCAAAGCACACTTCCTTGATTTCTGTTAGGGACAGAATCCTGGGGAGAATACTACAGCTAAAGGGGCTTGCTCTAGCAAGCTGTCTAAGCCTTTCTATAAGAAATACAAAAAGCCATATAAGCAGCACTGAAGTCTTGGGACAGATTGTGAACCATTTCATCATGCTAGTAAGCAATTAGCTGTCCTGTTAGAGACAATGTCAGCTCCCACTAAAAAATAAAAATAAAATTAAAAAAATTGAACATGTGTTAAATTTGAAGTGAACTGAACCCATAAGGAAGAACAAATCTCAGCAAAAGTAGACTCACAATCTGGTCTTCATTGCTTACTAATTTGGTAAGGTAAGAAGATTCCATAAAGTGAGAGAAACTAGGGCAGTGCTAAGTCATGCAAATAAATCTCTATAACTCTGCTAAATTAACAAGGCTGAGGAGAAAGAAAAATCTGCATGGCAGAGGGATAGATACACTCTAGAGTAGATACACTTAAAAGGCTTAGAGTGAACATATATGTACAGGGACTGTTTTTAGGTTTTTCAGCCATTTCTATTCTCAACAGAGTAAGAGGCTTTCTTGGTTATGCTGAAGAAAATGGAAGTAAGGGCAGCTGTGCAAAGCAGCCCCTGAAAGAAATGCTTTCAAAGTTTCTGTTAAAAATGCTGGTTCCCAAAGGCAGCTGCTCAGTGCCTCATGATGTATTCACAGTGCAACCTCCTTGCTTGGCCCGTCACCCTGCTGCACCTGCTCCTCTCAGCTTACTTCACCTGAGTCGATCGTGACAAGAGTAACAAATCACTACAGATCCAGTGCTTGACAGAAAGCTCAGTGATGCTTTCCCTACCTCCTCATCTGTACCACTGCAGAGCCAAGCTGCTGGTTGTAAGCTCAGAGCATCAGGTACTAGCTATATGTTTACCTTCCTTTCATTCCTCCCTATTACAATTTCTCCTTACTGCGAAGTGACTCCTGTATAAAAAGTACCTTGCTACCACTCAGAATTTTAATATGGTGTGTGAGATCTTTCTTCTATTATGACTCTCAGAAGACAATATTAATATCTCACTAACTGGTAAAGATACTTCCATAACAATTAGAAGTGTATTTATTGGCAAATGGCAACATTTATCATTCTGATCTATAGGAAAACATCCACAACAGTAATTTACCACAGTCATGTGACTTGGAGCCCTGTGTCACCTCTATCACCTGAGTTTAGGTCTAGCCTTCACTTTTAAAATTCTTGGTTTTAGTTAGGCTACTCTCTACTATCTGCATAGTTGGCACCATGGATTAGAAGATGTGCCCTGAGATTTTCAAAATGTTGGTATTCTTTATCCCATACACCTGACAAGTCCTCTTTAACTTTTCATTGCTTCCAAAACACTACTACAGTCACAGTATTTATTACATTCACTATAAACAATATAAGAAATATGTATTTTGTTACAAATATTTTTAATGGCATTCAAAACTTTTCTAAATACTCTTCAAGATGTAATCTGACTAAGAAAGATTATTTATTTTTGTCAGTGAAGTGGAATCCTTTAGAGCTGGTTACATTTTTTTATTTGTAACAGTAATAAAGGAGCGTCCTTGGTTGTGTTATTTGTACCTCTTAAACAATTAGAATGAAAAGGGTTAAAAGCTCAAAAAAGGATAGATGGCTTGCTTGGATTTAACAGATTACTGATTATAATAGAGACTGGAAGGTTAAAATTAAACTTTTAATAACATCTAAATAAATAAATAAATATCTGGCAATATAATTAACTGCATTTTCATAGGATTTGCTATACTGAACACTTATAACACGTGCTATGCTTTGTATCATCAAACTGAAACAAAATTTTAAGCTACAAAAATTAACTTACAGTAAAAGAAAATACCACAAAACTTGTATCATGGGGCTTGTTAGACTTATTTGGGGAAGTGCTGATTGTCATTGATAATAATTCAGGCAGTAAACAAATTGCAGACAGATCAAGACAGCAGAGCTTTAGATGCTAAACAAATCCTACATTTAGTAAATTCCCATTCTGATAAAGACAAATTATTCTCTGGGATGCAGTTCAGAACCTCTCTGATGAAGAAAACTTGTAACATTCAGAAAATGATCGCACTGTGCTTGTAAAATTTTCTGTTTCTCTCAGGCACAAACAGAGGAGATTTAGGCAACTCAAGTTTATTTTTCTCAGCAAGGGACCAAAGAGGTTCTCTTATATGTATTCTACATCAAGAATCAACCCTGGAGCTTTCATTGGGATTTCAAATATCTAGTTTGAAGTGCCTGAACTTTCCAGAATCTGAAGCAAGCAATCAATCTGCCTGGCTATTTTTCTGCAGCACTTCGCCATTTCTTTAGAGAATCGTAGCAAATCTACATATTTACTATGGTATTTTATTTAATCTCTCAAAGTAAAACTGAAACCTGGGGATTTATGAGAGGAAAAATAATTAGCAGAGAGTTTTCTATCTGGGATTACACAGGGGACATGTAAAAAATATTATTTTCTCTCACAAATCAAAGATTTTAGAGGAATCTATTATATACCCTGTCTTCTCCACTATCTATAGTTTTTTCATCTTTAATCTTGCCCAGATACACTGTTGCCACTCTACAGCATTAAGTCTATATTTATAGGGATTCTGCCATGCCAAAAGAAAAATATACAAAAATAACAGAACTCATTCCTCCTAATTCTGCTGGGAAGAAAAACAATCAGCCTGAAGTGTATTTATCACAGATCTTACAGGAACAGTTCTTCCCAAAATGGGGATACAATTTCTGCTGAACATGTATGAAGTATAACTACTGATACCAAAAACATTTGGGGTGGGGGTGGTAGAGAGAAAAAAATTACTGAACACAGGTAGCAACAGGTTATAAAGATAATATTCTGGGATAATTGGAATTGCAGTCATGGTGTCTCAGAGCAAATATATTCAGACCGCTAAAGTGTCTTTTTTTCATTATCAATATTTTCCTGTATTTTTTAAATGGCCTGAATATATATTTCAAAAGTTTCACAGTTCTGTTATTGAGTGTCTATCTTGGCAAAACTACAATGGACTCTCCATTGATTTCAAAAACAACTTTATTGTCTAATTGGAGAAACAGTCTCAACCAACAGTCAGAGGCAGCTGGTCAAAACAGGTGTTGCAGAAAACTATAATCCTACTTTGATTAATCCTCTTTTATTTTTTAACCTCAACCTCCAGTTATGCATGACAGGTATCCAAACAATCCAACATATAGAGTCACTAGTAACAATTTGAGGTATTGTCAGGAAAAAAACTCGTGAATGACTGAAAGTCAAAAGGGAGAAAAACAGAGGAGGATTTCACAAAAATCTATGCATTTTTTGCTAGAAAATAAGAGTTTATTTCTAAATGTGCCACATAGGTATTTTTTACACACAATTTCTGGACAGCTTGGGTTTCACAACTCATTTTTAAGTAGTTTTCACATGGAAGAAAATGTGGAATACCAATTAAAAATTACATTAATCAACAGTGTACATATTGTAACAGTTGAGTAAAGGAGTTTAAAAACTAGTTTAGTTCAGTTTAGCTTTTATTCTTGTCAGTGATACAAGCAATAAAGCCACATGTATCAGATGTATCTAATCTTCAGCTATTACCCAAATTTCAGGGTGACTGGATATTTTTGCTATCTCACTTTCTATCAGTTTGGTCCAACATAACCTCATAAAGAAACCAGATTTTAAGAAAATTCAGAGTTCTAATTCTGTGAAATTGGATCCCTTTCTAAACCTCACTGTACTATCACAAAAAAATGTTTGATTTGTTGTCTGTCTTCCATTGCATACTGACAGGAATTTTTATGACAAGACGTAAGCATTATCTGTTACATACTCTTAGAAACATTTCTTTTCTACTCAATTTGTCATCTTTTTTTATAATTAAATCAATTAATTATAATAATGAATTATTATATATCATTATATGTGATTAATTAATTATAATTATTACTAAATTAATTATAATTAATTTTTATTGTGGTTTTTTTATTATAAGATTAATCTTTTGTTTTTTCCTAATATTAGAGGGGATACAGAAAAGTTTATTAGATAATGAAAGTAAATTAAAGATAAGTGTGTTTCCTATATGGTGTATTTTTTTTTAATTTTCAGTTTCCTACTAAAACTCTTAGAGCTACCAATGCTTATACTTTGTGTTTTATAACCAAAAATCTGGCTTTTCCAGCCCAAAGGAAAAAGAGTGTCCAAAGAGGAAAGCAAATGTTATTCCCATTCCCAACAGCAAGATAACCATGAGCCATCACTGTGCCCTTGAGGCCAAGAAGCCCATTGGCATCCTGGGGTGTATTAGAAAGGGTGTGGTTAATAGGTCAAGAGGTTCTCCTTCACCTCTACTCTGCCCTGGTGAGACCTCATCTGGAATATTGCATCCAGTTCTGGGCCCCTCAGTTCAAGAAGGACAGGGAACTGCTTGAGAGGGTCTAGTGCAGAGCCACAAAGATGATTAAGGAACTGGAGCATCTCCCTTACAAGGAAAGGCTGAGGGAGCTGGGTCTCTTTAGCTTGCAGAAGACAAGACTGAGGAGTGACCTTGTTAATGTTTATAAATATGTAAAGGGTGAGTGTCAGGAGGACGGAGCTAGGCTCTTCTCAGTGACATCTAATGATAAGACAAGGGGCAATGGGTGCAAGCTGGAACGTAGGGGGTTCCACTTAAATATGAGAAGAAACTTCTTCATGGTGAGGGTGACAAAAACACTGGAACAGGCTGCACAGGGTGGGTTGTGGAGTCTCCTTCTCTGGAGACATTCAGAAACCACCTGGACATGTTCCTGTGTGACCTGATCTAGGTACTCCTGCTCCAGCAGGGGAATTGGACTAGATGATCTTTCAAGGTCCCTTCCAATCCCTAACATTCTGTGATTCCATGTGATTCTGTGAATAGAAAGAACTGGATGCTACAAATAAGATTACTAAAGCCAGCAAGCAAAATGCAGCTTAATATATCCTGCAGTTTTGAAGCACTTCATCCAGAATGTCCTGGAGCTCTGTAAAGCTGTAGATTTTAAACTGAACCTACCTCATGTATTTTACCTTACAATATTCCTTCAGGTAAGCAGACAAGGTTCAGAGGGATTACAGCTTGGTTTTCAGGGGTTTAAGGCACTTGCAATTCCAGCTGACATCATGTGAATGAAACTTTCTCAATGAGCAAAGTGAGAACAGAAGTTGAATTAATGCTTTTATAATCTATCTGTAATTATAACATAGACAGAAAAGGACCTCTGCCCCCACCCCTCAAGTCAGGAAAACAGTCAGGAATAACACTGAATATAAAACATTTATGTGAGTGAGGAGCATCAGGTCGTGGGGGTGTTCTCCCTCCTGGCACAAGACATTTGTGCAAGACAAGCTCCTTGACAATCAATATTTGACCTGTATCTGTAGATCTGACTCTGAGACTTGTGATCATATATTCTTGGCAGATTTTCATTTTAATTATATTTATTTATTTATTTTACTGATTAACGGCTTTTTTTTTTTTTGGCACCACACACAGAAGTTTTCCAGATAGTCATCTGTTGTAAGGTCAAGCAAAATAAACAAGAGAACTTTTATGCATTCCTTCCCTGAAAGCTAGATACTGGCAGTTCTATTGTTTATCTCTTTACATATTAAAAATAAATAAATAAATAAAATAAAAATTAAAATAGATGTTTTAGAACTAGATTGGTAAAATAAGACCAGAAGACTCCATTAACCATGGGGAAGATTCATATATTCTGAAGCAGACAATTCTATCCCTTTTTGCTTCTTGAAAAACTCTGATCTAATTACATACTATATTTGGACAGTGTATGGTTTTATGAAACAGCTAAACAGGGGCTTTATTCTACTAATTTGCTCATATTATTAACATTACAAAATAAATTAATGTTGTACTGATAATGTACTAGTCATCTGCCTCTGACAGAAAGAAGAAATTTTAAGATTGTTACCTACTTCAACAGTCCAAAATGAAAATTCTTTAAATCATATTTTATTAATACACAGGTCATTTCTTTAATCATGGAGAAGCAGAGAGTGCAGAGGAACTTTGTTAATTACTCTTTATCAAGCTATATTAAGGTTTTACAATTATCTTCTATACTTGGCCCCATATCCCACAAATTATCGAAGTTACTGTTTTTGAAGAAATCTGTATATAATTATTTCACATCAGAGAAGTGACTTATGAGATGTGAAGTGTTCAATTCAGGACTTCCAGCAACTGGCTGAAGCCGAGACTTTTCAGCTCAGAAATATGAACTCTCGTGAGAGGTAAATGAAAAATAAGCAAATATCTTCCTCTCCCCATATTTCTCAGCTAACAGGTGAACTGGGCTAAAAGCTGCTTCTGCTGCTGTAAATATTTATCTCCCTAACATAAGGAAAAAGAACTGCATAATAGAATAACCACTATAAGAGTCATTGTCATTTATAATCTACACTTTACAAATGGTAAGCTGCCTTCATATCCTGGGTGTTGACCTGGAATCAGAAATGAGTTCTATCAAGTACAGGAAATTAAGCGTGTAATTCTATCTCTGCTTAATGTCATCTATATCAACGTGCTGTGATACCACTTTCCTTCTCTACTCTGTCCTTTTGGTTCCTCCCTGTCCTCTCTGCCAACATTAGCATATTTGAGACTAGGTGGTAAGCTACTTTAGGAAGCTGATCCAGCACAAAACTAACTGAAAAATAAGTGAATAGGACCAAAGACAATGAAAAACTATATTTTATTGGTGAATTACCACAATGTCACCGTAATAATGGCAATATTTAAACTGAATAGTTTTTACCTTAAGAATCATAAATGACAAATCAAAATGTACATGTCCTTCATGTGACTAGCAGCAGAATGCTCACTGCTACATGAATGTTACTACTACTGTTAAATGAATGCTCCAGCATTCATGTAACATACAAATAGACCCTGCGTTACTGTACTTTGCTGCAGCATTCAAAAAACCATTGATGAATCACTCATTCTACTGAAAAATAGTAAAATTTATTGGAACTACCTTCATTGAATTGTTTGGTATCAAAATACTTTTCTAAAATGATTTTCAAAATGCAACAAAAAATTTCTTTCGCACATATGTGAAATAAATAGCTTAGCTTAAAGATATATATTTTACTGGATTTTAAGACTGTACTTGTTTTAGAACACAATTTATTAACCTATTTTTCCCTGAATACCTTTTCACTGTACTCTAGTGATCAAAGAGTGGGACTTCTGTTGCTGTTCTTACATGTTTTTCCTCTGTCTTCTCAGTATTATACCTTTAAATCTAGCTTTCCCTTCCTCAGAGGTAAAAATTTAAACTGAGACAGAAAACATATTTTCAAATAATTTCCTTGCATTTACAAAAGTTAATCTAAACTTTTTCAAATATCTCCATCATGCAATGTAGATTGCATTTCAGGAAATGGCCCTACTCAGTAGGATGAGAGACTGAAAAGGAAGCAAGGAATAACTAAAAAATTTCATCCTTACCTGCTTTAAGATGAAATGTAAATTGCTTTGCAGCCTTATTAGAGGGAGGAAGAGAGAAAGAAAGAGAAGTTTAATTTGTTTGCCTTTAATCTTTTTTTTTGAAATACTACAATGAACAATTAGTATTGATGTTTGGCGTCCCTGAAACAATATATATTTTGGATTTATTTAATAAGTTATTTAGGGATATTTTTTGCATCAATTTAGGAACTAATATTTCTTCAGGACCAAGATAAGGAGACCTCAGGAGCTGTAGTAGACTATTTATGCATGCTAAATTTTTAAACATCATTTAGTGACAACTTCAATAAAAAATGTGAACCACTTTTTCAAATAAGTGACAGAGTCATATATAAATGGACTTAGACGTTTTCTTTCTAACAGTTCTGGTACACTCAGCAGATGTTATACATGCAAATTTAATACATTTCTCTGCTGTTAATATATAGTATCTTATATAATTGAAACGTGTTTTTTTTTTTCTATTGAAAAATGATTTAAAAAAAAAAAAGCATGTACCAAAATATTCTATGTTCATATGTATTTCTAATATATGCATTTAGATGTACATGAATAAACTGAACAATTTATAGATTCTTTGCTGGTACTTATATCAGTTCCTCAAAAGCATTCTATCTGGAATTCAGAGCAGTACTTCAATCAAAGATACTCTCTTGTTATCTGCCTTGTACAAACACAGTGGTAGAAAAATATTATTCTCTGTTAGTTCCTGTAATGTCATCTGAAATAACGCCTGCCATCATCAAATTGGGATGTCTTCTATTTGTTCCAAAAGGACAGGGATGCAGGAAGAGGCAGTTTTCCCAAAAGGAATCCAGTGTTGCAGCCTGGATTTTGAGCTCATGGCTTGAAATCACACAAGCCAACAAATGTGTCTACCAAATTTAATCATGACAGATGTCCTTGTTGAGCATTTTCTTTCAAAACTGAATATATTTCAGGGTCTGAAAATGCATAAACCTTCTGCAAAACACAAACTCTCCTTGCTCACTGTGCTCTCCCGAACTTTTTTTTTTTTTTTTAATATAATCAGAGATAAGAGTATTCAATTTGCTCTGTTGGGATCTGCTCTACCTCTGAATTGTGTCATTTTATACCATAGTATGAAAATAGGTAAAAGGACTCCAGATGTTATAGTAAAAAAAAAAAATTAAAAATAAAAATTTGGCAAGTAAAATTTTGGGAGATGGGTGTTCTTAGTAGTGGAAACATCCCTAGACCTTGTACATTCTCTTGCTCAGTCTCCAGAAGATGACATTGTAGAATTCAGCATCAGGAGCAACTATTTTGTCAAGGGGCCTTTTCCCCTTATGACACAATGGCACAGTTGCAAGCCATGAAGTTCTCTTCAGAAGGCCAATGAGTTCTAAAACAAAACATTCTCCATTTAGAAGAGTTGCCAGTCCTTTACACAATTATAAAGGGTGCTGTTTGTCTTACCTTATGTGAAGAGTTAGGTCAGTTGTGAGATGAAATGTGTAGAGAACTTGATCATTGGGTGGAAATTTAGATCTGTGCTTCTCAGGACTACATTGCTTTTTCTTCCTTTTTTTTTTTTTTTTTTTACTTTTTTTTTTCTTTTGTTGGGAGTGGAAGTAGCTAACTCTTTATATTGTTACACGAGTCCAAGTGATAGCAATTCCTAATATTCAGCTAAGTATTTTATAATGGGTTAAAAGTGAGGTTGATTTGATAATAAACTAACATGTAAGAACAGAACTAGATAAAGCAGTGTATATTTTTATTGTAGAAGTGTAGTACCTAGAGGATGTTAAAAATAGATTTTTAACAACTTAATATAAAAATACAACCACTGCTGGACTTGTCTAAGTACCAGAGGAATTACCAACATTCTCTGCAGTGATACAAACCTCTTAGAAATGCCAGAGAATGTAGGTTATCCACATCATCACTGAAATTGTAACAGTACTGAACCCTAGTAAAGCAAGGAGGTATTACAAACACTTGTCAGGATGGGAAGCAGTTAATTTTAAATGGACATTCCTATACTTTGCATCAGATCAGTTTAGATTCATAGATTCTCTGAGTTTAAAGCCAGAAGGAACCTTTTTGATCATCTAATCTGATTTATGATACATAGCAAAAATCCTTAAACTTCTTTTTGCATGTCACTAATTCTGTCTTGAACTGAAATCCTCAAGAGACTCTGAATCAGGCATTCAATTTGATAGTTAGTTCCAGGAGTTAATCGACTCTTCTCCCTTTTAGATTCCATTTTTTCTTGTGATCTATTGAAAATTGCTATATTTTTTGTTGTTAAACTAAGTCTTTTGGTATTCTAATTTCTCCTCCACACTTACACATTGCAATCAATTTTCATCTCAAAATTCTTTCTGAGACTGGTTTCCTTATATCTCTTGCTGTCAAATATTTCTTAATATTTCTTTATTTCTCTGTACTTATGCTAGTGTTCACTTTAAAATGCAATCATCAATGCTGTAATAAGCTTCCCCATCTACCAGGATAAAAGTTCATATCCCTATTCACAAGTCTCTATTTGCAACTCTAATATGATGTTATTCTTTTTTGTTACAGCTTCAGTTTGGGAACTAATGTTGAAACACATGCCCACAATGAATTGGATCAACATTTTTCAGGAAGCAGAAACGTGGTTTGTATTTTTTATGTTTTGGTGTATCATTTTAGATTTGACTTTTAAAATATTTTTCTTGGTTATTTCAGTCCATCAATTTTTTCATGTTATTTTGTGTGCCATATTTTTTTATTCCCACATTTGCTGTTGTGTGAATCCATGACTCAGTCAAATTGGTTATCACTAGTGGCTGTATATGCACCCACATCTTTAGGATGCATTTGAAAAGATCCCGTAGGATAATGCTTATGTTTTGAGATCTATCAGCTGATTTTTAATCTATTTAACCTATTTCTTTTATAGATAATACAATATTGTTATTTTTGCTTAAGAAAAGTGTTCTTTCCTCATGAGAATGGCAAGATGGTATGAAAACCATAACCAAAGCTTCACAAAAGATTTAGAATTATACATATTTACAAGTCTTAGGTGCCTACAGGAAAGTATAGAATGAATTAAAAGTACTGCAAAGACAAATGTCTGCTTGTGCACATGGAAAGAGGTGCCTAATATTACTTGCTTTAAAGTTGACAACTGCCCACAGTTTTGCTGTGGCATATGTCTAGTATTGTGCTGGTATGAGCAGCTTAACACTTATAGATCTAGAAATGAGGGTAGATTAACCTCACAAGATTTCTGATATCTGGTATACATATGTTTTTATCCAAGCTAATTATTCTCTACTTCAAAAATGAAATAGGAAAATGTAGAAAACAGTTTATCTAATCTACCTCAGATATCTACTCTAGGATGAGATGGTTTTTTTATTCAATAATGATTTAGTCATACATAGATATCTACACCAGGTTGAGAGACATTGCCCTCTAACTGTTACAATACCTAAAATCTTTGAGAGCTCTGATGCAATACCCATGTTCTAAGTATGTTTACCACATGGTGATGAAAAAATATATTTAAAGGTCATGTTCTCATATCTATGTTTGAAGTAATAGTCTATAACCTGGAGCATTACAGAAGAAGGAAAAGCTCTTTTTGTCCCATCTTCAGCTTGACAGGGGACAGATCACTCCATATCTCTCCAAATTTGAGAATTTTCCCTCAAAATGTGTTAGCTAGGAAAAGTGACTTCCTCCAGATAGTGACTTCTTGGACAGTAATTTGGATTTTAATAAGCTCATGTACTTACTTTCTGTTCCTCAGTCCTTGACAGTCAAGCAACTGGAGGTATAGATATACTCTCATATATGATGGTAAAGATACATGATGCTTAGTAAATACAAATCTACAACTTGAAAGCTAACCCAAAATAGTAATTAGAGTTAAACAAAGAAAAAAAAAAAAAGTCAAACAGATGAAAACACACACATACAAATTCAGTTCACCATAGTTCCCAACTTAATTGTGCAAGCTGTTAAAACACTTACAAAATATTGGTAAACTGAACTCCATTTTACTTTTTATAGCCTGTTTTGCTGTGCACACGCTTGTTAGTTCATTTACATAGTAACGAGTCTCAGAGACCTAAAGCTTTTCATTTTCACTGAATACAACTTACAAGCATTATGCATGCTAAATTGGAAAGAGAAAGACTTCTGAAAAGAGAAAAAGAAAGTTTTATATCTATGTGATATATTGTAAGACAATTTAAATTTAATCTGAAAATTTCTAGGTATTTGAAATAAGAGGATTGTGTGTATGTGCTACAGCTAAACAAACCCTTTATTGACAGGGTAGTGTCTACATATTATGATTTGCAGACTCCAGATAATTACTACACTGTCTACAATCTAGAAACATACATCTAGATTCTGTTTAAGGTGTAAACTCAATGGAGAAGATATGTTCATATACGCTGTCCCAGACAAAGCATTCCAAAACATTTTAATCTTTAGGAAAGTACTGATTCCTCTGTGAGAGAGGAAGACAAACAGAGCCCTTATGCTCTTCTCTGGTGGGGCCATCCTGATGAATGGAATTCACCAGCAACAGAGAGTAGAGGAGGAGAAGAAAACTTTCTTTGCCATCCTGTAGGGAGCTCCAGAGCTTTCCTCTTTTATTCTAGATCTAGTGAGCCATTTAATGGCACAGCTTGACAAGCAACTTAATGGATGCCAGTAATCGAGCAACGTAAGAAAAGAAACACAAGAGGGAATTTCATCAGCTGATAGTGCTAGAAACTCATCACTGAAATAGTCTTACATTGTTCTTATGCCCTTATTTAAGTAAACAAAAGGAAGCAAAACAAGAAGTTACAGTCGGTGTTATTGAGTTGTTCTTCTGAAAGAGTCACTGTTATTTTTATAAGTTTTCTCTAAAACATTTATTTTTCTTTTCTTTTTTTCTTGTATCTTGTATAAAAATTAAATTATAAGTCACTATATTTCCATGGATGAAGACAGGAAATGTTCTATCCTCTATTTATTAAGCTGAGTTAACATATGTGTTGATGTAACATGACTGTAAAGATTTTTAAGATATTTTGCTCATTTTTATAGATTTTAATGGTGAAGTAAATACTTAACTACATATTTTATGTACATTTAAATATTTTTGCCCTTGGAGTTAACACTTTAAAATTTTTTCTGTGCAATGAGCTTACATTTAAAATCAGTTTAAAAACATTTCTGGAATTCTGAACATGCATACTATTCTACTATTGAAACAGTAATGTAGAATTACAGGTTATGTGTCTACATATGTCAAGTACATTAAATTTATCTTACCTTATTATTGTAAATCTGTTCAGTATAAATATAGGTACAGTTTTATATACTTATATCAAGGTGTTGGGATTTGTATTTTTTCATTCCCTTATATACATATGTATACTGCTTTTTATCAGAATGAAGTTTCAAG
The DNA here is from genome assembly GCF_964034855.1 of Anser brachyrhynchus. Classification (NCBI taxonomy): domain Eukaryota; kingdom Metazoa; phylum Chordata; class Aves; order Anseriformes; family Anatidae; genus Anser; species Anser brachyrhynchus. Next base: position 23,098,176 of record NC_137699.1, on the reverse strand, counting down.
CAAGGCAGATTTGAAGCTTACCAGGTATACGTTTTTATGAGTAAAGATGGATAAAGTAGATGCCGAGAACCCTTCTTTTGGCTTTTACTGAATTAGGATCACATTGTGTTGATGTTGATTATATTACATTGATGATGATTATATTACAATCACAATTCTAAAAGTGTTCCTAAATTCACATTTGATAAAATCTCACCCTAAAAAGGCAGTGCATCAGACAACTTAAATAATAACATAATGGTGTTCATTAGTAAATAAAATAATGAAGGTGTATAATTGGAATATTTTACTCTGTTCATGGTCATGTCTATCTTAGCCATTTTGACTTTTTCATCTAACATATATTTCTTCATGTTAACATTTAATATAACATTATGTTGTCTAGTGAACTGAAATCATATCTTCCATAATTGTGATGATTTCTCTAATGCTTATCAGATATATTTTAACATGAGCAAGGATGTTTGCATGTATAATACATATTTCACTTTGCATTATTATCATCATCAGCAGGCGATAAGTATACCATCCATTTACCATCCATTTACTCAGCACAACCATGGTGAACTTTTTACAATAAGTTATATGTAGTCTGTCATCACATCGAAGACTTGTATTCTCAGAATGTACTGTTGGGCCCAACAGTAATTTCTGTCACAAAAAAAAAGTCTTTTAAGAAACCGGATCTTTGCTCCAACTCTTACAAAACAAGTTTAGTTAGTTGGTGGCTTGTTTTGCAGTTTCCAAAATATAAAAATGTGTTTATTTCTCTACCACCTTTGTTTCTTTCTTCCCATTTCTCAGAAAAACAATTTAAGAAAGTCCCCTAATCTCCTTCAATGGTAAATACATTGGCAGGTGTCTTTTGAAGCACAAAAATATTCAATTTGTTCTGTTAAAGTATTCAAAGATAAATATCACACAGATTTCTAGGTTGGAAGAGACCTCAAGATCATCGAGTCCAACCTCCGACCTAACACTAAGTACTCCACTAAACCATATCGCTAAGCTCTACATCTAAACGTCTTTTAAAGACCTCCAGGGATGGTGACTCCACCACCTCCCTGGGCAGCCCGTTCCAACGCTTAATAACCCTTTCGGTAAAGAAGTACGTCCTAACATCCAACCTAAAACTCCCCTGTCGCAACTTTCGCCCATTCCCCCTCGTCCTGTCACCAGGCACGTGGGAGAACAAACCAACCCCCACCACTCTACAGCCTCCTTTAAGGTAACTGTAGAGAGCGATAAGGTCGCCCCTGAGCCTCCTCTTCTCCAGGCTGAACAAGCCCAGCTCCCTCAGCCGCTCCTCGTAAGACTTGTTCTCCAGACCCCTCACCAGCTTGGTCGCCCTTCTCTGGACTCGCTCGAGCACGTCCATGTCCTTCCTGTAGCGAGGGGCCCAAAACTGAACACAGTACTCAAGGTGCGGCCTCACCAGAGCCGAGTACAGGGGCACAATCACTTCCCTAGACCTGCTGGCCACACTGCTTCTTATACAGGCCAGGATGCTGTTGGCCTTCTTGGCCACCTGAGCACACTGCTGGCTCATATTCAGCCGACTATCAACCAATAATCCCAGGTCCTTCTCGGCCAGGCAGCTTTCCAGCCACTCATCTCCCAGCCTGTAGCTCTGCTTGGGGTTGTTGCGCCCCAGGTGCAGGACCCGGCACTTGGCCTTGTTGAACTTCATACAGTTGACCTCAGCCCATCGCTCCAGCCTATCCAGATCCTCCTGCAGACCCTTCCTGCCCTCGAGCAGATCGACACACGCACTTAGCTTGGTGTCATCTGCAAACTTACTGAGGGTGCACTGGACGCCCTCATCCAGATCATCGATAAAGATATTAAAGAGGACCGGCCCCAGTACCGAGCCCTGGGGGACACCACTAGTGACCAGCCTCCAACCAGATTTGATTCCATTCACCACAACTCTCTGGGCCCGGCTATCCAGCCAGTTTCTAACCCAGCGAAGCGTACGCCAGTCCAAGCCATGAGCAGCCAGTTTCTTGAGGAGAATGTTGTGGGGAACGGTGTCAAAAGCCTTACTGAGGTCAAGGTAAACCACAGGTGTCCTTTGAAGCACAAAAATATTCAATTTGTTCTGTTAAAGTATTCAAAGATAAATATCTCTAGCAAGAGTTCTTATAAGAGATCTACACTAGAATAACAAATGTTTGAATAGATTCAGGTAGTCAGCTGTGTTCAAATCAACACAGCTTAAGACAACCAGACAGTGTAAGGCTATCTCAGTTTAGTACTTATTCAGTGCCTAGTTCATCTACCGAGCTACTTGTAAAGGGAGAAGAGATGGAGGGCTCACATTTTGCAACAAAATACATTATTTTATTGAAACTTATATTTAGACTGAAGACTTCAACCTCAATATAATAGCATATTTGCAGTGAAAGGCTGGGGTGGGGAAGGAGGGTGCAGAGGGAAAGAGGAAATTGACAAAAAAAATGGTGATCACAACTGGGCTCCAAACAGAGTGACATTTTTTCACCATATAGATTATAGAATATAACTAGTACTTACAGCAGTCCTACTGGCTGGACCATTTTTCACATAACTCTGTTCTAGGCTGACTACTGCTTTGATTCTAACTTAAAAAAATAATAAAAAATAAAGTAAAAAACATAGAATACTAATAATGTTATGCAGAAAATACGTGCATGACAATAACAGAGTGAAAAAAATATTTAAAAAAAAGGAGAAAAGGAAAAGAAAAGAAAAATAACAGAACTTCAGTATTTAATAAGGTAAGGAAATAGCAGTATTAATACCACACAGACTTACTACATTTGACATATCAGGCATAATTAGGAAGTAATACTAACATTTTATTATCAAATCCCATTCTGTGGGCTGGAAAGAATCAAATAATTTTAGGCAAAAAAAAAATAATAATTGTCACCAGTAACACTGCCATAATTGGATAGACATAAAGTCAATAAGTAGTTAGAAGGTTATTATACCTATGTATATTTGTATATGTGTGTGTTACATACACTGATGTGTACATATACACACACACGTGTGTGCGTGTACTTTTCCTCTTCAATTATTATTGCGATGTAACTTGAATTTCCAGAGATCTTAAGAAATTTGGCCACCCTAAAGTAGGGATGTATACATGATCAAGACTGTATTAATCCTACATTGACCCAAACTTGGCAAAACATAATATAACAGGTTTTAAAAACCTTTCTTTTTCTGCACATAAAGAAAGTGTATCCTGTCCACAAAAAAAGTTATCTGGCAATACATTGTTCACAAGATGAACAGGACATCTAATAAAAAATACTCTGATAGAAGGACTGTCCACAAAATAGATGCATTTTCAAAGTAAACAGGAAGATTCTGTGGGAAAAGAAGTTAACCTTGTACAAGAATCACATAACTTAATCAGGTGGAAAATCATCAGCATTGACCATAACTAAAAATGCAGGTGGATCTGCCCCTGCATTGAGACTGTAATAGGATGAAACACAGACTTTGGAATACTCTACTGATATGTGCAGATATCCTTTTTCTTCACAGTGAAGTATGTAGAATCGGTCATTCTTATGTGCTTCTGCTTAGATAAGTGTTATTTTCTTTTCATTAAAATGAGTTACAATACAATATCTGACAGAAAGGTCCATTGATCTTGTTTGGCCGGGCCTTAGGAAAATCAGTCAGAGAATCAATAATAGGAGAAACAATTATTAATTTTTTTCCTGAAAAGTATACAGAGATCATTTCAAAATTTTCAGGTTTGATCCATTCAAAAATATAGTGACCAGAATACATTCAAAATCAGCATCACGTTGGGTGTAAGAAAAGCCTAAAAATCCACTGTATTAATAATTTACTTCAAAAAGGCAGATGGCTTACAAAGTCAGGGGGTCTGATAAAAAGAAATTCAAAAGAATGATAAAAAGGGTAAAATTTTGTAGAACTACAATTCAATACAATATACTTTGTTACAGTAGTTTGAACATTGTATATTAAATTAGGAAAAAAAATAAGAAGCCAAATGCACAGTTAAACATCAGTGTAAAGGAGCATGTTCAACAAAACCTGCAGTGTAAAAAATAGAAGTTGCAACTAGATGAAGAAAATTGAATAAAATTAAATAAAAACTCTGACTAAGATCAGGTGCTATTCACCTGAAAGTTCTAAAGAAATCAGTGAAATATTGAATTACTTAATTTGCTCAAGGTAAGAAATCTAATTATTTTTTTTAACAGGTCTCTGAGTGGTATCCAGGTAACAAGAGACCAAGAAACACGACACTTGCAACAGTCAAATTAGGAAAAACTTTAATACAAATTGAAGTTAGCAAATACATGGATAAATGTTTAAACAGCGAGGAGTCCCATAACTGAGGTGTTAAACAAGAATGTTTGTAAAATGATTTATGTTAATAAACCAAACATCCTTTATCAGAATTATATGTTAATAAACCATAAATATATATGTTAATAAACCAAAACATCCTTTATCAAAAGGATCTCTTACAGACTAACCTATCATGAAGTTTATGATGGTAGAGGGAAGATAATTTCATGGATTCATTTGATTTAAAAGTGGAATGTAATTGTTGAAGTGGTTAATTTTCATGTTGTTGACTTTGGAGTTCCACAGAAATCAGTGCTCAAACACCTACAGCTCAAAATATGCATAAGCAAAAGTAAGTAAAAGCAAATGTTTACTGTGAAGAAGAATCTGACAATACTGAATAACCAAATAACAAAATGGCACTAACAGAGCAAAAGAACATTAAAAGAGTTTCTTTTGTTCCTTTAAAACTTCCTTTCTTTTCCCTCATTCATTCTAGTTTTGGAGCTATAATTTTCTTTCAGGAAAAAGATGCTTTTAGGAAAAAATAATAATAATTAATTTTTCAAGAAAGGTGTTATTCACCTAAAGGTTTTCTAACAAGTTCGATGTTTTCTCACTTATTCTATTTATTTTGAGGATGCAGTTATTTGGTTTTGTTGTTTGTATTTTTTTCCTTTTTATCTCTAAGACGTATTTTACTTTGTTATGACTTTTGTATTTTGTTTGCTATACAAATGGAGCCTATATAAAACTCAGTTTGCTCCATTTCCATTTACTGGAATAACTTGTCCTTCCAAACTGAAAAGATAGTAATTCATTTGTTCATTTTTTTCCTTCCCAGCTTTAGGAAAGTGGTTTAGGAAAGGCATGCTAGGAAAGTGGTTAGGCAACATGGGGAAGCTGTGACCCAGTGCCAGACACAAACAAGATATATCAGTCTAGAGCCTATTGACAACAGAGAGCTAAAGAGTTGAGGTCCTTGTCTGTATTTCCAGCTATTAACATTTTTTTTAATGACGTTTTAGTTGTGCTCCCTCTCTCTGTGTGAATTCTACATCTATTTCTGTAAAAGAACTGATATCTAGTGTGGTGGAAAAAACACCATGGACAATCTGTTGATCTGCCTGTCTACCTCAACTATCAGGAGTGAGATGAATGTTTGAATCTCCATGGGTAGAGAAGGGCATATAATCCTGCACTCTCCCTTTTGAGTGTTTAAAATATTCCCTGAAAGCCTACAGAGATTACTACAGAGATTACTATCTACTGGTAGATACATACTTCCTATGTTACATAATACTCAAGAATAGTAAGGCCTGGATAGAAGAGTGTTAAGTGTCTAAACTACATTTAAAAAACACTTCAGAAAGCTCTTGATTCTGATTCATCTGAATCCAGAGTTGCTATTCTTCTCATCATCTAAAGAAGAAATTTGAGAGAGTATTTGATTGCTATTTCTTCTCATTTAACATTTTGTTTTGTAAACTCTCTGCTATGTTTTGATTTCTGTCACCAGTACAATGGCAGTTACTAGTAATTCTACAGCCAGATGTTTACTTGGTGTAAATCAGTACATAGCTTTAGAGAAACACGATGATTTACATGACCTGAAGTTTCTGCCTGTCTTTGGTGTTTTTCTCGGAGTTGTACTAGCAATTAGGAACAGAAAATAGCAGTGAAACTAAAACCTTAGCACGAGAGAGAAAAAGTGAAAAAGATTTTGCTGATATGACTCACTAAGAACTTATATCATGCATTGATTCAGGAGATAACAGTGAATATAAAGGATTTTCTTTTAATTTACAAAATACATTCATTATCCTCAATCCATTCAAACAGAGATGCCTTACAGGTTCATATGGGTATTGAGAAAGGAAGATATCAATGTCATCTTCACAATATTTTTTTAATTAGGATTTTCTTTAAATGGTACATAAACCATTAATGCTTTTTAACATGCAAGACACAAACAGGGTCTTGAACCTGCTGTAACACTTGGAAAGCATTTTAGAAAAGCAGAAAATTTTAATTATTAAAAGGTTACATAGGTGGTTCTGCTCTGTTTGTCCATAACACTCTCAATATGGCATGATTGTCTCTGGATTCTAAAACCCAGCAGCAGCAGCAACAGCAAAATGTGTCACTAACACACTAAACCAAGGTGCTTTCCAGCAGTCAGCTAACTGGAAAATTGTAATAAAGTGTAAAGCATGTATTGTGGTCCCATATGATAACAGTCTATGCCAGCACCTCCCTTGCTGCTTCCTGATTTGTTACATTTCTCCTTCCACAGCCATTGGTATTCATAAACTGATTTCACACATTCTGGTATTTCAGTCAATTTGAACATTGTTTTACATGAAATAAACACAGTATTTCAGGTCTAATCACCTTTCTTTTTATGTCCTTTACTGTTAATGTATGGCCCTGTGATTATAGAATACCCAGTCATAATGATAAAGGGTTGAATCATGTTGCCTATAATTTATATAAACTACATAACCATGTGAAAAAAAAAATCAATACTCTGTGCTGTATTATCTGTTACCATGACTGCCCTCACGGCAGCTGCTTGGTTGCAATTCTTTAAGTAATCTGGAGGTTTAAAGTTAAGCATTAACATTCCAGCATTCCCTGATGAAGTAGATGAGTACCCAAATCCAGAATTCTCAAATCACAGCTAAAGAAATAATTATCTTTTCAGGGTAAAATACAGTAACAATTGTATATCACTCAGTGAAAATATACATATTCAGAATGAAGCATAAAAGAGAAAAAAAAAAAAAAAGCTGAAGAGATTATATTTTTTTAGTTAGATGTAACTTGCTTTGATAGAAAAAGGTGAGGTTATACCTGACCACAAATGATACACTTTTTACATTTTATGGTTTTGAACAGGTGCCAGGGAAGATGCTTCTTATCATGTTATCAAATGTACTTACAGGTGCAATAAGTTGTTGCTCAGAGTTTTAACCTCAGAGCAAAAGTACTGACCTGGCCGTGACCTTCCTAATATAAAAGCTGAAGAGACCGTGGGGGTAGTGGTACTGCAGCAACAGCTGCGGGGACCATGGAAGAGACCACAGTGGTGGTGGTACTGCAGCAACAGCTTGACAACTTTACTGCTCAACAGCTGAGTCTTTTGTTTTGTTTTGTTTTCCCCATATCTTTCCATTTGGTTTGAATTATTCCATCTTGCTTAGATTCAGTAAGTGGGCTGTGTTGCATCCAGCCTTTTCCACATTAGTCCTGAGATTTTTACTTTTAAATATCAGATTGAGCATTTTCAAACTACTTATACATTATCTTCAAGAACAGATTCATTACCTTTTTTCACATCCTTATGTAATTTAACTGACCTTGAGAGCGTGGTCATGTCGATCTGCTTAATCAAGAATTGGCAAATAATATAAATGACACAGAACCCAAAAGTACTAAATCTATCCCATTGACACCTTAGTCACCTTCCTATACTGAAGAGCACTGGAGCTTGAAAATAGCCCTCAAAAAATTGCAAAAGCAATAAGAAACCATTGTTACTACTGTCCATTTTGGCATATTGTATAGAATGATAATATTGATTTGTGTACTGCAATTATGAAAAGAGGCTGCCTTTAACTCAGATTATACATGGAATTTGTGATAATATAACAAAAGACTTTTTCACTCCTACTGGGAGTATGGCACTGCAACATTGCAACAAACTTGACACCTTCATGTCATGACCACTTTGAGATGCAAATTTCTAAATTATGGGGCAGTTTCACAACACTTTACTGACTTCAGCAAGCATTGTCATCATTTTGAATGACTTAGCAATAACATATGTAAAGCACATGGAAACTGAATGAGACCAAGATCATCTTTCTTGGATTTATAGTCATGAAGTATTCTGGATAAACCAAAATCTAATTTAGGTAGTGCAGCGTACAGTAATACCATTCTAAGAAATCTATAGAATGTAGTAATAAAGAAATTTATAGTGGAATGTAACTCTTGTTTGCAACATAGAAATGTGAGTACAATGTAACTCATGGGTTATGCTTTTCTCTGTATAGGGTTTTGTTGGAATAAAAGCCTGAAGACACGATTGTTAATCACTGCTATATTCAGTGCTTGTGCCAGTTTTGAATTAAGTTCTCCATCTCCATTTTAAAGAAATTAGCATGCTTTCATGCTACTCTATTAATTGCAAAATCAATCAAAGAAGCTTTTCATTCTTTTCCTTTTTTAAGCCAGAGACATTCTGAACGAGCAAAACAAAGAGATGTTCTCTTTTGTTTTGCCTTTTTTATTTCATAGGTTGTTCATTGTCCACTCTAAACTTCTTTTGCTCTTTTTGTGGAAAATGGAGATAGTTTTGCACAGAGAAACCACACTGCTTTCTGCATCTTCAGTGAAAGATAGTCAATAACTACTTTCTGCACAAGGATGAGTAATACCTCCATCATTCTTCACAGAACTAGAAAAACCTGTTCAACATAGCCATTTCACCATTTACACTGTAAGCTATATGCGGCAAAGGAGAAAGAAAAAAAAAAAAAAAGTGGCTAGAGACAACTTTGAAAAACAATAAATAAATCAGTTTAGATTCTAGACAATTTTCTATCAGTGCCTCAGATTTGATCTTACTACTCTCCATATTCCTAAGTGTACATGTCAGTTTTGGTCATCTGTTAAGCAGATACAGTCTGGAGTTTCCTTACTTAATGGTGCTGTGTAGCTTAAGCTGGTAGCTATTCTCAGAGTAAACCTAATCAGACACCATTAAGCTGATGCTGATGCTTTCTGTTTAAACTTGATGATTGTCATATACAGTAATTTTGAGATTAGACTACACACTATAATGAAACTACATCCCCTTCCACTTTCCATTAAATAAAGGTATCCAAATATCTCTCCCAGCTGACAAAATTCCCTAAGCACTAAGATCTCTCCAAGGCAAGAAAACTTATCTTGTATTCCATAGGTTTGCTGGGAGCCAGAAAGAAAGAAAATGCTTTTTCCATAGCTTCATGGTTAGAGCATGTACATACTAAAGGTAATGTCTATCACTCTGGTCTCCGCAGTGTTACAGGAATTGAACTGTGCGTGTTGTCTCATATGAAGAGACTGAAGAGTTCTCAAAACAAAGGCCATAAGCCAGACTTCTTCTCATGGATTTTCCTAATCAGTTACTAGAGGGTGCCGTTTATTTTACCCATTGCTTCAAGAATAATAGATCTTGTAGCTGTACCTGCACAGCTAAAAGTTCCTTGCAAGGAAGAGTGGTGGAAAGGGTCTTTTGTGACCTAGAACACAGGAGCAGCCTCTTCTCAGGCAGATCTTTATCCTTTGAATGGAGTGAATTTCATCCACACCCATCATCAAATTTGTGAATGGTTAGCACAGGGATATTTTGCTTATTTTGTGCCCAGTTCTGAAAGATGTAATTCTCCTCATTTTCCTAGGATCCCAGTAATTTTATAGTCATTTCTAGAATATACCACAGAAACGAAGCCTCTAGATGTTATAAACCATTCAACATTGTGGTAAATACAATCCGCCGTGTCTTTCAGTCCACCGGGTTAACAAATCCAAGGAACTCTAGGTGTTCTTGAGCACCATCTAGTGGCATTTTCATGGTTTACCAATATACAGATTTAGAACTCAACTGTCACAATTCTTCTTAAGATTGAGACTGGTTTAAAACAAGATCATGTCATGCAATGGTTTTCATTTCTATTGATTCTAGAGAGTCTTGGGATTTTTTTTCCTAGGTATTCAAGTGAGTAAAGAACCTCGACCTATTATGATATTATGCTGGTCTGTTTCCACAATGTCTATTTAGCGAAGAGAGAGCTTTGCAAGTCATTTTGGAAATACTAGGAAAATATTACATTGGTTACTGTGAAAACATTAAGGATAAAATAAATTTAAAAAATACTATAAAACCACTAATTTTCAAAGAGCAACACTCCTAAACTTAACTGCATATTATTGTAACTGCATAGATCTGTAAACTCATCAACAGTTATTATCATGACAACATGCTAAATGGTCATATATAGCAAAGATTTTTTTTTAGTATTCTAATTGTATGCTTAGATACAGTAGTTTGTCTGCATAAATGAATGAGTGTCCTATCACAGTATTAGAACATACTGTCCTATCTTCATTTTCACAAGCAGAAGGGAAAAAATGATTTCTCTCTACAGTGCTGCATAAAGCTCCTTTGCTGTAGAAAACACTTATGTGTACGCTCTATTTTGCAATCATTTTGGCATACCCCAGTTTCAAGAGATACAAAGCTCTTTAGCTGCCTAAGTAGTTAGCAGTTTCTCCAGAGGTCACTATCCTGAGTCCTCCTGTCTTGGATGTGTCTGTTTACCTCTCTAGCTTTACTATCACTGATCTCGCTAGTTTCTCCACTGCTCAATATAAGGTGTTCCCCACTATACACTCAGGCAACACATATGAAATGAAACAAAGAAAAAATCGTGTTTAATTTAAGAAACTTACAGCTACAGGACATCATGGAATTTGAAAACTTAGATAAATTCAAAAAGTGATTTGAATTATTCCTGCAGGTTGTCAAGGATTGGTAGTAATGAAACATGATAAGATAAAGAGCCTGCTTATTGTTTCATATTTTTCTTGAAAAGATAACATATTTTAATAATAATTAAAAAAGTCTTTTCATTTGCCTTGATATTATTTCTAAAATAAAAAATGTGATTAGTGGAAGAAACATTTAACCATTAGTCATATATACAAACTATATCAGCTTTGGAAAGAAGGGGAAGGGGAAGGGGAAGGGGAAGGGGAAGGGGAAGGGGAAGGGGAAGGGGAAGGGGAAGGGGAAGGGGAAGGGGAAGGGGAAGGGGAAGGGGAAGGGGAAGGGGAAGGGGAAGGGGAAGGGGAAGGGGAAGGGGAAGGGGAAGGGGAAGGGGAAGGGGAAGGGGAAGGGGAAGGGGAAGGGGAAGGGGAAGGGGAAGGGGAAGGGGAAGGGGAAGGGGAAGGGGAAGGGGAAGGGGAAGGGGAAGGGGAAGGGGAAGGGGAAGGGGAAGGGGAAGGGGAAGGGGAAGGGGAAGGGGAAGGGGAAGGGGAAGGGGAAGGGGAAGGGGAAGGGGAAGGGGAAGGGGAAGGGGAAGGGGAAGGGGAAGGGGAAGGGAAGGGAAGGGAAGGGAAGGGAAGGGAAGGGAAGGGAAGGGAAGGGAAGGGAAGGGAAGGGAAGGGAAGGGAAGGGAAGGGAAGGGAAGGGAAGGGAAGGGAAGGGAAGGGAAGGGAAGGGAAGGGAAGGGAAGGGAAGGGAAGGGAAGGGAAGGGAAGGGAAGGGAAGGGAAGGGAAGGGAAGGGAAGGGAAGGGAAGGGAAGGAAGGGAAGGGAAGGGAAGGGAAGGGAAGGGAAGGGAAGGGAAGGAAGAAAGAAAAGAAAAGAAAAGAAAAGAAAAGAAAAGAAAAGAAAAGAAAAGAAAAGAAAAGAAAAGAAAAGAAAAGAAAAGAAAAGAAAAGAAAAGAAAAGAAAAGAAAAGAAAAGAAAAGAAAAGAAAAGAAAAGAAAAGAAAAGAAAAGAAAAGAAAAGAAAAGAAAAGAAAAGAAAAGAAAAGAAAAGAAAAGAAAAGAAAAGAAAAGAAAAGAAAAGAAAAGAAAAGAAAAGAAAAGAAAAGAAAAGAAAAGAAAAGAAAAGAAAAGAAAAGAAAAGAAAAGAAGAAAAGAAAAGAAAAGAAAAGAAAAAAAGAAAAGAAAGAAAAGACAAAAGAAAAGACAAAAGAAAAGACAAAAGAAAAGAAATGACAGCATTGTTCTTTCCTATTAATGTTTTTGATGCTTGAATACAATAACATCAGAGCTACTGTGATCTGAGTAATTTCTATTGTATAGCAATGGTATCTGTCATTATTTACACCTGCTTTAGAAAGGAGATTATTTCAGTTAGCCACATTTTAATCCACATAATAAATGTTAAAAGTAAACATAAAAAGCCTATTTAGATACAGATTGATCCTTTATTATTATTCTCACTACTAGACCCATCCCTATGGCTAGAGAAATTAATCATTCCTTCTTGTTTTTCATGTTTCATAATAATCTCCTTAAGAGTTCCTGACAATATATCTTTAGGATCACCAGCTCTGCTTATTTATTTTTTTTCTGTATTTTAACTTCAGCAAAGCAAAAGGACTGAAATGTTACATATTCTGCTCCTTTGAACAGTTGCTACTTACAGCTTTTGATACCACAGATATAATTCTTTTCTGAGACCAAATATCATGTCTCCTGGAAATGTGGGTTAAGTTAATTAATAAATGGAAAGAAATTGTAGCACCTTCAGTAAATAACTGTACACTGCCTCTTCATGGAAAAAGTGGTTGATTTTGTTATTTCTTGAAGAAAACAGGGATTTTGTTGTTGTTTTATTTATTGAAGGATGTATCCTCACAGCGAAACTCTTTTTAACTGGATTTTTTTTTGCTTGTTTGTTTGTTAGAATGAGGGCTGGTTAAGATTGAACTGGGAAGGCGGAAGTCAGTAGTGTCTAAATTTGGGGTTAATCCAAAAGATATTAGTGAAAGATAGAATAGTTCTTTACAAAAGGGACTATTCCTGTATGTAAGAGCATCACTATTCTCTGTTGAATATGTTACAATGTAGACTGTATGAATACAAAATACTGTAGTTCTTCTCACCACTTATTCTTTTCAAAGATGGAAGACCTCATAGCACTGAGAATTATGTTAACAGGAGAGAAACATCTTTGGTGTCAAATTTGGGGGAAAAAGAGGAACTGAAGAAAAAACAACAACAACAACACACAAAACAAAACAAAAAAAATGTAGTATTGTCTCATGCTGCCAAGGACAGAGAAAAAGAAAATCAAATCCATTGTGTGTGCTGTTTCAGAATAACCTTTAAGTTCTTTTGTTAACATCTTCTGTAATGAATTTTATCTCAAGGACAATCCAGTTCAGTTGTCTATATGGCACTTAAAACATGAATTGATGATTATTGCAATATGAATAAAGATACAGACCTATTTCATGACCCATATCCATTCACATGAGTGTTCCTTTCTTACCATAAGTTGTTCCAGTGGCTTTAGGAAGGCTCATGCAAGTAGCCTAGCCCAAAGCATTACAGCCTAGAAGTCCCAAATAGCTATAGACATGAAAAAAGATAACTATTAAGAAGCCTTTATCTGTTCCTTCTCCTATAAAATCTACAAATTCTGAGCATATTAAAATTTAATGAACCTAAAGGTTCATTCACCTAAAGGCTACACAGTTCATTCTTTTATTCTCTGTGTGCTTTTATGCACCAGAAGTAAAGTGGCATGTCAAAAAAAAAAAAAAAAAAAAAAAGGAAACTAGTTTAAAACAAGTTTTCATAAAGAAATCTCAATTTCAACCAAACGTGTGATAGTCTTCATCACTGATTTAAAAAAAAAAAAAATCTCATTGCAAACAAGAAAAAGATGTAATTCCCTTCCCGTGAGAAATCTGAGGGGGAAAGGAAAATGTCCTATTTAAGAAATGATTTTTGTGCTTAAAATTTAAAGTGACATGTTTATTATAAGATTCGAAACTGACTATTTTATCATTCTCTGAGTATTTTATTCTAGCATAGGAAAACTATGGACCCTGAAAGTAATTATAGATGAGTTTTCTCCATTCTGTATTTTAATTGGTTTAGTGGTTTGTTTTTACAACTTTTCATGAGAACTAGTCAATGACATGCTGACTGAAACCATTATTCAATTCCCAGTGTCCATTTCTTTCAGGATGACTATATTTATAAACCACCTTATTTCACCCTATTGGATTATGCATCTTGAACTCATTTAATTGCCTAAGAAAGTATCTAATTTTTAAAATATTATGTAAAGAGTATTGGAAACGGTTAAATAAAAATTTAAGTATTTTAATGTTCACCTCAGTCAAGATAAACCTTGTAAGAAATAGGAATATCTTGCACATGTGGCTTTTACAAACATAGAAATAACTATTCTTGGTGTTGTATGTTTATGGTTTGAGTTTCCAAAGGTTTATTTTGGTTTTGATCTATGCAGTTTTAGTCTGTAGTATATTCTTTTTTATGTAAACATTAGACTCCTCTGTGCAAGGTGAAGTCCTAACTTGCAAACAGCTACAGCTGTTCATATTGGCATAGTTAAAATGTTATGACAGACTTAAACTTCTATTTTAATTTAAAAATTGGGCTAAAAACATTTGTTTACAAGGGGGTTGGGCACTTAACATTTTTTGTAGCAAGTGTTTTAAAGATAAACCCCCAAAGTTAGTGCTACATAGCTCACTCTCAATCATAAATAAATAAATAAATAGATAAAAATAAAATAAATCTCATCTTCTAAAACAAGAATTCTAAATGGGATCTTCATAAATCATTCAACTTCAAATAATAATACATTCTGCCATTTCATTAGCTTTGTCACCTTCTCCCACCCACTGTCTCTTTGATAAGTCATACTCAGACTATGTATATTTTCACCTTTTAAACTCTTCACCTTTGCACTTTTAAAACACAGCGTTCCAGGCTTCATTTACTTGATTGTGGAGTAAAGGAGAATGCTACAGGGAAAACAGGGAAAATGGTAGTTCTCAAATTTGGTTTATGGAATCAAAGTTAGACATCAGAAAAACTATGTTAATCCTCCCAACAAAAGAACATTTCTTCACTGCAGAAATTATGCAGTAGTTTACAGACAAAAGCATAAAAGTGGCTCTCCAAGACCTCATAAACACAGGCTTTGTGTTTATGACACAAAGACACCAAACAACACATCACAATCATTTTTTCAGATCTCCATCAAGCAATTGAATTCTTCTTTCCATACAGATTCTGAATGCAAATCTATGAGCTATCATTATTCCTTTTCTTTTTGAATGCTCTGATTAGCAGGAAGAAAAAAAAAAAAAAGGTTAATTTGTCATATGAATAATCATAAGGCTTTAAAGTTACTACCCTAATTGAACTGAGCAGGGGAAACTTACTTCTCCCATAACTATTGTTGCAAGTAGCCTGTGCACTTGGTCTACTCCACTTCAAGTACAATTGGTACTCCTCAGTTCCATCCCCATTCATCACCTATTTATGAAGGTGTAGCTGGTAGAAAAAGTCATCTTTTCTTTTGCAGGCAGTTCGCAAAGCATTCATGCTCTGGAAGCAGATTGGTTTCAAATGGAGGGCCAGGTGTTGAGAAATACTCCAGAATTGAGCATGACCAAATACAGACAACAGATGAAATATCCTAAAGATTCCTCCTTTTACCAGAGGATTTCTGCCATATCCACTTTGGCTATAGCAGTTAAAAATTAAAATAATAACAATAATAATAATAATTAAATTTAAAAAAAAAAAAGCTAGTAGAAACTGCTGTATCATTGAGAGGAGAAGAGCAATAAAATCTAATGAATCCAGTAAAGCTGTGTTTTATCTTTGTCTTATAATTAATTCCATATTTCTCATGAATATATTGAATTTTACATTATTTAGCTAAAGTAGAGACATTATAAATTTAAAACTTTTATCAATCAAGTAGAATTATGGACATATCCCTTCCAGTTAACTACCAGTTTTGCTAGTAAAGCACAAATTCAATAGATTCAACCTCACACACAGATGTGAGAAAAACAGCTATACTTCCCAAATTACAGCATTTATTCTTCACAGATAGAATTGAATTTGATGAGATTTAACAAGTAAATTGGTAGCTAATTTATCAGCTCAGTAATTATAAAACTGTCTTTCTTGAATAAATTCAGTACTTTTTATTTTTGAACCATAAAACATAATAGAAGTTGGTTTGGATAAAAAGATTTAATATATATGTGACTCAGATATTTGTATCAAATAAAGAAGATGACTGAGAACTCATTGCTTCTTAAAATACAAAAAATAGGAGACCCAACCCTACAACAGTAGAATTAAAACAGAGGGTTTTTTGCTGTTGTTGTTGTTGTTTTATATATATATATATAAACTGCAATTAGAATACGGAATTCATTGTCACAGAACTTGTTAGCTGCTCAAAGTCATAAAATCCTCAAAGAATGTAAACAAATTCACGGAACAAATTTCTGTCATGACCTATCAAATAGATCTAACTAGACCAATAGAAATACTATACCTATAGTCCTGAACTGCTGATTACCAGAAGCTGGAGGGGAAGTTTCACTCTGTTCTTGTCCTGTTCCTACTAAAGTTCCCTAGTGATTTTTGCTAGAGATGGAAAGCTGGAATACAAAGAACACTTTAGTGTGGCCCAGGTTAGCTTTTGCTGTTTTCTTAGATTTTACTTAAACATAGCTGAAATATCAAACATCTTTTGAAGAGGTGATAAGGGAAAGAATTGATTAAACACTATCAGGAAAATTTGTACCATGACATTTTCTATATTTTCAAAATTAAAAAAGAAAAAAATCCTTTTAAGTAAGGCTGAAAAATAACACTTTCTTCAGGCAGTTCCACAATTAATAGTCTGTTACACATGATTTTCATATTCCTTTATTTTAGTAGAGTTGAAACATTCTCTATCTTCTTGATGTTTTCTTTAGACTGATTTCTTTCTTCCATTATACTCAATAAGACCAAAATACAGGTTAGTGTTTTCTAACATAATCATTGTCATTTCCTCTCAATTGTCTTCACCTCTTGAAAATATAGAGCAAAAGAAGTATTTTGTCCCAAGTTTGGCTTTACAATTGTTGAAAAAAACAAGGATGCCCTTAGAAAGAGATGGTTCTTTACTAATCACTGAACTCTTACCAGAGAGTTTCTGATGCTTTTAGATGTGGATTGCATCACGGGAAATAAAAACAAACACAATTCTTACAATGCTTATTTGAAATAAGAAAAAAAAAGTCTAAAAACTATCCAAAATGAAAATTCTTTAAGCATTAGAAACGGCTGCAGCTTTTTTTGGAATAGTTGGTTTTAAAGTAACGTGTTACAAACAGATGTACTCAGCAGGGAGTAGGGCCTGCTCTGGGCTATGCCTATATCCTACCAACCTAATCTGACAGTTTAGGTCCCTTGGCCTATTGTATTTTCATTGGAGACTTTAATATTACACAGTCTTTAATTTTGTACATGGCTTGCTAGGTGTACCCATGTTATTTAAAGACAAGTAAAAAAGAGCTACTTACTCAAAACAGTTTTATTTAAACAAACATCCTGTTTCATACACATAGCAGGAGAGAGGGGTGTCAGACACAGCATTCAAAAGATGTGAACTGCAGCTGGAGCCAGAAGCAAGAAGTTGCCTGTCCATTAAGAAATGTCAGTGGTTGTACCCCATTACCTAATTTCACTAACATGGGAATGCCAGCAACCAAAAGCACTAGCAGCAGGATGGGCAGGCACAAACCAGGCAGTTAAGGCTGCACCCAGTAAGGGTACTTCGTGTCCCAAATGGTTTGCTCAGTTCTACATCTTACTGCTAGTGCTGGCACAATGATAGTGACACCACAAGTGCACAATGATGACACTCCTTCATTGCCTAGAATTACCCCAAGGTCAGAGGCCTCAACTCACATGAAAATCCTAGGGCAAGATGTGGCTACCCAGCACCCAACACTGCAGTGTCCCTCTGCATTTCTGGAGGACAGGTGAGAGTGTGGCAGTAGCACAGCTTGCAGGAAGAGGACCAACAGGCAGAGGACCAGGGATGATAAAGTAGAAACTCCACAGGAAAAACAGAAGATAAGAAGTTCTTCATAGCAATTCTGAAGTGAAAGAGCACTTCCCCTAGATTCCTGATCCAGACTTGGTTCTGCAGTTTTGACAGGTTACAGATTTTTATTTTATTTTATTTTTAAGTTTTCAGAACAAAAATTCAGGAGGCATTAATGGTGCAAGCCCAGTAACCTCTATGCCAAGTTACCTGTTATGAAGAAAAGGGCAGTTTGACTACATCTTCTAATAGTATTTCAGTGAAATTACCCTCCCTCCCTTGACCTGATGGTTGTTTGATGGACTTCATTTCACCACAGGGACACGTTTTTAGCACAGAAAGGATGAAGCATATTATGACCATTGTAAAAATGTAACACCACAGGATTAACCTGAATGAATAAGTGCAGTTGAACTTTAACAAATCAGTATGTTTTGTTTCTTCAAATTAAAACTAGTGAGATGTAGTTTCACTTAAGACATCCTAAATCAGCTTTAATAGTTTTAAAAACAAGTAATTAGTTCTCTAAGTAGAAACTGTAGAAAATATAAAATCTCAATTGCTAATCAAGATGGACTTACCAAGAGCACCCAATAACTTTGTGCTTTACTCCTTTAGTCAAAATATTTCAAACTGTATTTGGAAATGGAATAAAGAAGTTTACACTTTCAGTTTTGAGAAAGAATCTTAAAACTTTCAAGAAGCATCTTTCACATCTGATCACAAAGCAAAAACTTAACAGTAAGTCTCTAGGTTGATTTCAAATACCTTCAAACAAAAGTGTTCAGATAACTTTATAGTAAGCACACAAGAAACTTAAATAGCTAAACTTGTTACTGAAGATTTTGATAGAAGTTTATGGCTCTGATTCACAAGTGTTATTTCTAAATACATAGAAAATAATTTTTGAAGTAATACAAATCCATAGATTCATTTTTCTCTGTCAACAAAATTGTTGTCTTTTTCTCAGAGCAATCCTTGGAGTTGAGTCAACTACAGGGGATGGTCTTTTCAATTTTGCAGGTGCAGATTCTCATACAAACCAGTAACTGAGAAATTATCAAAATAAGAGGCAGAAGTAGCATGCAGCTATGGAAAACCTCAAAATATTTAACAATAATTTCTCATAGGATCCTACTGGACAACATTTCCAGCATACAGCTAGATAAAACATAATACAATGGGTGAACAATTGGCTGATTGGTAGGGCTCAAAGGGTTATGGTAAATGGGGTTATATCAGGCTGGTGGCCAGTCACCAGTGGGGTCCCCCAGGGCTCCATTCTAGGGACAGTTCTTTTCAATGTTTTCATAAATGATTTGGATGTAGGACTAGAAGGCATTTTGGAGTAAGTTTGCTGATGATACTAAACTGGCAGGAGCTGTTGACGCTGTTGAGGGTGGAAAGACCTTGCAGAGAGATCTGGACAAATTGGAGAGGTGGGCAATCATCAACTGCATGAAGTTTAACAAGAGCAAGTGCTGGGTCCTGCACCTGGGAAGGGGCAACCCTCACTATACGTACACACTAGGGGACGAGATGCTGGAGAGCAACGCCACAGAGAGGAATCTGGGGGTTTTGGTTGATAGCAAGTTGAGTATGAGCCAGCAGTGTGCCCTGGCAGCCAGGAGGGCCAACCGTATCCTGGGTTGCATCAAGCACGGCATTGCTAGTCGGTCGAGGGAAGAGATTGCCCCGCTCTACTCTGTGCTGGTGCAGCCTCACCTCAAGTACTGTGTGCAATTTTGGGCACCACAGTACAAAAAGGACATGAAACTATTGGAGAGTGTCCAGAGAAGGACTACAAAGATGGTGAAGGGCCCAGAGGGGTAGACATACGAGAAGCGGCTGAGGTCACTTGGTTTGTTCAACCTGGAAAGGAGGAGGCTGAGGGGAGACCTCATCGAGGTCTACAGCTTCCTCATGAGGGGGAGTGGAGGGACAGGCGCTGATCTCTTCTCTCTGGTGACCAGGACCCGAGGGAATGGAGTCAAGCTGTGACATGGGAGGTTCGGGTTGGATATCAGGAAAAGATTCTTCACTAAAAGGGTGGTCACTCACTGGAACAGGCTCCCCAGGGACGTATTCATGGCACCAAGCCTGTCAGAGTTTAAGAAGCGTTTAGACTATGCTCTTAGTCATATGGTCTGAATTTTTGGGTAGACCTGTGCAGAGCCAGGAGTTGAACTTGATGATCCTTGTGGGTCCCTTCCAACTCAGGATAGTTTATGATTCCATGAATAATAAAAATAAACTAGGGTTTGCTGGAAGGTAGCATCTCTGAAGATTTCAGTACCCAAACACTCTGTTTAACCAGTTAAAGTCTTGCTCCCAGCTACTTGGAGCCTTTTCCTTTACAGATTCTACATTCAACAGGGGAGGGAGATTCTACATTCAACAGAGGAGGGAGGCTATTCACAAACAGTCAATATTTGTTACATAAAATGTGTTGTGAGTGTACTATCTAAATTTAAAGTAACATGATTTAAACCAACCTGCCTGATGAAGAGTCCTTAGGGGTCACTAAAACTTTGATTTCCAGTTAGCTTATTTTATAGCTAGAGATTTGGAAGTCATCAAAACCATAATGAGACAGATCAATCAGATTGCTTTTATTGGTCTACTGCGTACAATCCAATATAAGCAGAGTATCCACAGAATCAGATTTTGGAGGAATTTGCATTGTACCATGGATGGTTTTAACCTTGAGACTACTAGAAAAATCAGTTGTTTGATAATTAATCATGTGAATATACATTTTAATTTGAATTGTGTAACTAAATAGAATTTTAAAAATTGCAGTATATTCCTGATAATAGATTTCTGCAGGTCTTCAAATTTTTTGTAGCATTTTTATAAAGAGCTCTAAAAGGCTGCTGTCATTTGCAGCTGGTTAAGACAAAATAAGTGTAATTTTCTGGTATAATTCATTTTGTATTTTAGTTTTTGAAAATAATAGTAACGTATTTGAAAATATAAATATTATATCCCGATGAGTGATGGATTGTTTTAACGCATTGTTAAAAAGATTTCAAATTTTCTTAAAAAGTATGTATGAGTACAGACACCAAATGGCAAATATGTCAGTAACTGAGATTTAAAAAAAATAATACTATTTCACAAAATCACAGAATGTTAGGGATTGGAAGGGATCTTGAAAGATCATATAGTTCAATCCCCCTGCTGGAGCAGGAAAATCCCCCTGCCAGAGCAGGAATCCCCCTGCCAGAGCAGGAAGCATATTTAACACCATTTCAGAAGCTTGCATCCATAGAATTATTTAAAGTTCTTTGTGCATCTGTACTTACTACACACCACAAGGAGCAACTGTGGTAGAAATCATTGATCACCAGGAGATGTAGAGCAGCAGAGGCAAAAAGATAGACACACATGTAAGTAGTATGGAGGTAGGGAAATTTTGCTCTCAAATCAAATTTGCCACTTTCAAGAATAACTATCCCTAAAATATAAGAATTTCTTTTAAAAAATGTCTGTTCAATAACACACAAAATTTTATTTTTCTGCCTTCTAGTGTTTTAGTTTATGTTTACCTGTAAAACTTGTCCAAAACTATCAATGCAAAAAAAAAACACCACCACCACCACCAAAAAAAAAAAAAACCAGTTTAAGAATCAGTGCCGTTAGTTTTATCTTTACTGTAAATGTTCAAAAATATTGATAATATTTTCCCATATCTTTAATTATAGTCTCACTTTGATACAATGTTTCTCTCTGGAAAGAATATATGTACTTATGTGTGTCCTACAGGAGGGAAGCTTAGGATACCTCTGTGTGTTGTTCCATTTGAAAGTGACAACTCCAGTGCATTTGATTATTATAAGCAGGAATTACAGTAGGTGATGAGTGTTTCAAGAGAGCAAAAATATTTCTCTCTCACTAGAGAAGTGGAAATAAAGCTAGACCCACTGTTCTCTCCCTCTTATCTGTTATATGATTTAGTGGCAGAAATCGCAACCCACACATTTACATTTACCAGAGATATTGTTTGTAAATTACTAACCCCGGTAATGCAAGAGTGGATCTCTCACTAGTAAAAAATTATGAGTGAGTTCTGCAAGATATGTTCATCTGTAAGTGGCTTAACAGGGAAATTCATGGGAAAGAAAGATAAGTACTGTCTAAACCTATAGGACTCAGTCATCATAGCTACTGATGTAAAAGCAGAAATCAATTTCCTTAAGTGTATTAATTAGCCTTAAAAGTTAATTTACTACCATAAGACTATTACTTTACTCCAAAAAAAAAAAAATGCTTCAAGAACCTGAGTCCTAGTAAAGTAGTTTTAATAAATAACAAACTGTACCTGTCCATGGTACAAGCAAGCTGCCTCCCATGCAGGACCCATGCCAAGTGAGCATAAACAAAGTTGAGGGAAGGCCACTAGAAGAGTTACCCAGGCAAAGAATCAAAGACAAATTAGGAATGACTAATACAGTATGGCTACTACTAGTGATGACATGAATGATGGATATGAAGAACTGTTAAAACATTTAAAAACAACTCTAGTCAATGTCAGCTAGAAAACAGCTGGGGACTTGAAAGTAGTCTTTCATATTACCAAAAAGAAGTGTTAAAAAATAAAAGGGTAAGAATTTGTAGCGCAGGATGTAAAACAGATGACATATCTATTACTTAACCCTGAAAACATTAAAAAAACAACTATCACAGTATGTGACCATTCTGCATATTAAATTAACTTTTGTTACAGCAACCAGAACCTCTAGAAATGCATTAATTTAGGACCATCATTGAAGTACTAATGATGCACACACAAAAAAAGGCTTATTCAGCTAGGGTTTTATGCTGAATAATGTATCTTCAGGAAAATTCTAGAGGACTATCATTCCTGTGGGTGAGTTATTCTCTGTGGTAGCTTCAAACATTATGATAAAATAGATCATCACACAATCATACTTCTGATGGTAAAAGGGTACCTGATAGCACAAATATCTCAAGAACAAACTGTGCTTATAAGAATTCTGTTTCAACCATGAGCAAAGACTGAGGAGTAGGTGAGACCAACTAAAGCCACTTAGAAGGTAAAAAGCTAGTGAAAAAGTCAGATTAGCTATGCTGGAAACCGCCTGCATGTTGTCATCGAGCCTCTGAGGAGGACAGAGGTTAAAAGTGTTGAACTGCATACTCATTTGACTTAACAGAAACAGCCCTAGAGGCAACAAGAAGCAATATCAGCTCTTACGCTATGCTAACATGCTCTCCAAGGAAGAGAAGTATTTTGACAGATATGATTAACTGACACACTAGACTGTGCTAAAGACAAGCAGTATTTCTGTGAGAGAGTCCTGCAACAGATTTTCCCTAGTGAGTCAGGTAGCTGTGCAAATCTTGGTAAAAGTGTTAGAGAACAGACTAATTAAGAAAACACATTGGGCATCTTCAGTGGTTGTGAGACTTTAAATTCCTTGAGAGCTCAGAAGAGTTCCCCATTTCCATATATTAGATGTCAGAAGCAAATATTTTCATAGTTTGGATTTGATGCCTGCCTATAATTTGATTAAAGTAGCATTTAAGGATCAAACTATAGCTACTTCTCTGATACATTATAGATTGTTGCAGGGTTTCAGAATGTCCCCTCAATTCATGAATGTGTGTCATCTGCTAGGATAAGTTAAATAACTAAGGAACTACTGTCTTTGTGCTGAAGAAAGATTAAACGGAAAAAAAAAAAAAAAAAGCAAAAAAAGGGGAGGGGGGGGAAAGTGGTGGAAAAATCCCACCACCACCACCACCCCCGAATTAAGCTTGAAGGAAGCAGGAAGCCTTTATCACCTTCCCAGTAAATACAATAGGTGCAAGAAAATAAGGCTTCAGTCTAAAACTTGATTGTTATGAACTGCTGGAAAATCCCTGTTGAGCTGGAGAAAGCATAGCTGTTTGGAGGCATGATGATTTGAGGTACCTCACTATAACAGCTTACAGTTTCTGGCTGATATGTCAAACATCAGAAGTGTTTCTTACAGGGTACGGTCTCATATATTCACTTGGTTTTCTGTTTTTTAATTGTATATGTCATTCTAAGGATAACAGTCTACTACGGAAGCTTAACATACAACTAAAGACAAATGGTTAAATCAAATCTTGGCAAACCAACTTAAACAAGTTTCTTTTTAGAAAGCTGTTTGGAATTTAAATAGGGGAAAGTTGACAGTAATATTACAATGTGAGAAAGAGGCTGCAAAAAAAGGTCTGAGAAGAGCCTGAAAAAAGTTGCATCAGGGTTCCCCTGGGAAAAGATTGAATAGACACCAGAACAGCTTACAAAAAGATATGGTTGAACTTCCTTTTGTAGAAGAGACTGTAATATAGATACAAGGCCAACCGAGGTGAGTGAAGACAAGCAACGCCTTGTCTATCATCTTCAAAATGAGTGAATATCCATGATCTTCTAAAAAATGGGAGCTTGATAACAATGTATTTCTCTTTCAGAATATGTGGTTTTCCGGTGACTGAAATCTTTTCTGTTTATCCTATTACGTACAAGAAATGATATGTTCCAAAACTTCATGCAAAGGTTATCAGTTTAAGCACATTTGCTTAGACTTCTCAAATGGCAGCTAGTAGATGTAAACTGTAAAACACAAGACCCATGACTTCTGTGGGAGTCTGAGAAAAGATGCACATATTACAGTGTGAATCTGGAAAGCAAATACTAGAGACAACCACAATTATCTGCAGCTCTCAGGAAAAAAACACCAGAGGATTAAAGCATCACAGAACAGTTAATCAGTAAGAGTACCATGAACAAAAACATCATATTTTTCAACTACAGAACAATGTCAAAACATTTATTAAAAAGCTAGAAATTCCTCATTATATTTCTTCAAAGGGTACTTTTTCCCTAAGTGTTGTTTTTTTTTGGTTTTTTTTTTGACTTTCTCTGCATTTACTATTCTTTACTAGTGATAAAAACTCAAGAGATATTAAATGTCACCCATACACTTTTTGAAATCCAGAATCCTGTGATTTATTTTTTTTTTAATTAAAGTAACAAAGTAATATGCCTTAGTAACAAAAAGGAAAAGAGGACACATGAAAGCAGCTGATGACAACTAGGAACTCAGTATGCTGACTGATCTATGGAGAGAAGAAAGTGTAGATTATATCTATCATGTCCTTTGCAAAGTAAATTCACTAATTCTCCACTAAAAGATTTACATTACATGTGGAATTTCTTCAGTAGTACAATTCAAACTTTACTAAATTTACTCCAAACTAAACTTGAATAGACATCATAAGCACAGACAATGACTTAGTAGCTCTGCTAGCAAGAACATCTATGATAAACCTTAAAATACTGGAAAAAAATCGCAAGTACACTTGTTTATGCTTGCCTAAATCACAGTATGTGATTTAAAGTATGGCAGAAGAAAATAATCACCTACCATGACCCAGACAAAAGAAGAAAGGTAAAATTTCAGCCCATTAATGGAGAATCTGAAGAAATGATGAACTGTGAAGTAAAATTAGTGTCAGTGAAGTTATTTGAAATAGATAAGACAAATGTTAAATATGAAAAACCTGAAGAGGATTCTACAGCTTTGGCAGACTGGGTGTTAAATTTAAGATCAAATTCAATGCAGATAATTTTAAAACTAAGCATGATAAAAGCAATCCTAAATTTATAAATAAAGAGCTATAACCACTCAAAAATAAGATTTTGAGGTAATATTGATAGCACTAATAAAGCATCAGTTCAGTGCTCAATAGTGATCAAAAATGAATCACATTAAAAAATAAGAAAGATAGCAGCATTATGAAACATGCTCAGGTTACTGAATCAGTCCACAGCTCACCCTCATTTTAAGCATGATGCATTATTCTAGTCCTGTCTAGTCCCAAGCAGATGTACTCAGAATGGAAGGTGTTTGGGTAGAGACAACAAGGATGATCAGAGATATGGAACAGCTCCTGTAAGAAAAACAGCTGAACAGGGTAGGTCTCTTCAGGTGGAAAAAGAGCTAAGGGGATTAAGACTGAGATACATAAAATCATGAAGAGCAAACAGCATCACTGTCTCTTCCAACAAAGAAATTGGAAATTATAGACATGAAACAACAAAAATTTCTGAGGCAAAAAGAAAAAGTGAGGTGGCACATCACACAATACATAGTTAAGCTAACTCCTGGCCACAGAACCACCTGGATGGCAAGAGATTACTTGGTTCAGAAAACTACCTGAGAAATTTGCTCAGGAAATCCCTAAACAATGATCTGTTGGAAATTAGAAAACTATTTTTGAAAAAGTATAATAAAACATTTTTCCTGGGAATATACCATTGTCTGATTGAACTGGACACACCAGAGAGTCCAACCCACTACAAAAATTATTCAAGCAGAGTAATGTAAGAATCTTTAAATGTTATGACATTGGTGATGGTGCTGACCAAGTTATTGGAGGTACAAGGAATGAGGTTGGCCTTGCACATCAGAAGGTTGAACAAATGCAGGTATTCCATCTACAGGATGGAATGAGATATAAATACTAATGATTTTTTACTTAGTGAAACCAACAAATTGTCTTGTGTTTTTTGTTTGTTTGTTTGTTTGTTTGTTTGTTTTCAAACTTTATTAAAGGATACTGGTAGCTTCCGTTGTAGCAAGTAATGCCATGAAAATATCCAAAATTACATTCAGTTTTACACTTGGGCTGTTCAAAATCTGAAAGGTATATGAGATACATGAAAGCTTATACTGCAGGTAACACATACATGTTTTCATCAAAAATAGATTGTTTTTCAATAATAATGGTAAAATCTATAAAAACAGCTATAGCCATAAAATTCTATATGTTTACCTGTCAACAGAGCAGGAATCCATTTGTATTTATATTCAGTATGAAAAAGATTGCAAATTAAGTAATAAAAGGTCATCCAAGATTTTATCTACTGAATGGCCAGAAAAATGATTTTGTAATGTAATTCATCTTTCCACGTTAAGGTAAATGTTCAAGCCAAGTGAGAACAACATATTCTTCAATGGAGTTGACTATGGAAGATAGCTTAGACTAAATGGAGTTTAAATGATAAGCCTAGAATAAATGCCTGACTTTTGGACTGCTTATGGTAGGTATGATGAATCCAAGTCTAAATCAAAAATCCAAAGAAATTGAAGTATAAACAGACCTGTACAGGAAACGCGCTTAATTTGATATCTTGAAAAAGTATATATTCATTTCTTGTACAGAGATCTCCTGTGTGACAAATTACTATGCCTCCATACATGGCAGTCATTAGTTGATACAACACCACCACTATACAAACTATACAAACACTATACAAAGTTCTATACAAACTGAGGATTTCACATAAAAATTCACCTGGCATTTGGGCCAACAAAGTTACTTACATCAATGGAAAATGCACTTTACAGCAGTGTTACAAATTCTATCCACTTAATTTATCATGAAATTCATACACAGCTCTAGAAAAAAGAATCAGAAGAAAGATGATGAGTCATTGCTGTTGAGACTCATATCCTCCTGCCAATATAAGTTCAACTTCTCAAAAGCATGCAGTACAACATGAAGTGAGAAGACAGAAGCAGTCCATGGGCTAAACTGTATCCTTCCCCATACAAGCATATGAGTGAATATAAAAAGAATGTAAATAAACATTTATGATAAAGTTCATAGGACTTTGTTATTCTATTGAAATTGATCCCATTTTATTAAAAAAAAAACCAAACAATTAACCATCTGCAAATCAGGTGTTATAAGCAGAGCCACATATGTATCTACTGTTCATTAAGGTAACCAGAGAACATCATTTACTTATCAACTTCATATTTTAAGATCTATTAGCAAATATATGCTGTTATTAAAATATACTAAGCTTATTTAAAATATATATATATGCAGAAAACTTGCTTATCCATCTTTCAAAATCTGTCAATACATATATACTGATGATGTATTTATTGCATGATTCCTTTTCAAACTACTTTGTTGTTGTTGTTGTAAATAACAGCGATGAAGAACCATTAGTTCAGTGTTTATTAATATTGAAGGAACTTCAAAGACCACATCTGTGGGGAAAAAACTCTAAAGTTCTTATCCTGAGTGACTAGATGACATCACATTCGGCAAGTGCAAGAAAAAAAATACTTTAGAAGTGTTGTGTCTGGCACAGGTCTCTCTGACAGGCCTAGGCATACAGCATGTAAAATCTAAAAGCTGCTGGAATATAGCTAAATGCTGTTATCCAAGCTGTCATAACTGTATTGCAGTTTAAAAGATATTTCCTGACAAGAAAATTGAGAAAACTGTCTGGCTAGTAAATCAAAACCTTCCTCCACTTTTAGTGGCCAACCAACAGATGCAGTTTAGGTCACAGATGGTGTTTTTCATGTTTTGGTCTCCATGCACATCTTCAGCACAAGTACTTTCTTTACCACTTGGAGTTAGTTCTTTTAAAAATAATCTTTGCCAGTACACCAAGCTATCTACAAACTGCTGTTAATTTCAGAAAGTAGAAAGCTTCTAAGCAGGTAAGGTTCAGAAGAACAGACTGTATTTTAGTTATCTCATAATTTAAGATGATGCATTTTGCTGTGGAATATATTATGTGATTCCATCACCTTAGAGAGATTTGAGAGAAACAGAAATGCCATCAGACACAAAGGTGAATAAGGACTTAATGGTCGAAAGAAATAATATTTGTTTAAGTGTTTAATTGGTGTAAAAGCTCAATTTAAAACTTCAAAGTGGGTTAACTACTTCACTGCTGCTTATTTCTCTCATTTCCCTTACAACCCACAAGATTGCTTCTCTTCTTTCTGTCTTCTGTGCTCCCTGTAATGGGGCTTCCTTCAACCAGGGCAGTACAGAACCAGCAGAAAACTCTAGGATTGCTCTCTCATCTCCTGAATGTGCATTTTCAAATTATGGACTTAACATCAAAGTGTTGATCACTGTGACTCCAGTTTCAGAAAAGCATGACACCAGAAAGCTTAAGTGATTTTCCACCCACCTACCACCTTCCTCTCTTTTCCAAAGCAATGTGGACTGAATTGAACAAAGTTATTTTCATTATTATTCCAAGGAGTAACTGGTAGGCAATGTGTTATTTAAACCAAAGGACATTTTCGGTGAACTCTGTACAAACTGTCCATAAGAAATTGTATAAAGCAACCTTGACAAAATCAGAAGCTGATAGCTGTGCGTGAGACTAGAGGGGTTCTGTAACAATCTGTGGAAGCAAATGTTTGTTTTTTCATGAGTGAGCACAGTGTCAGGGGAGCTCAACAAGTTTATGAAAAGATTCTTCAGTAACAGATGACTGAATTCAGTGACCTGAGAAGTACTTTCTGATCCTATATTCCTCTAAGAAATAATAAAACTTGCTAGGGAAAATATTAATTTAAATGTGAAAAAAAAAAAATCTTGGAACAAGTTTAATAAATTAAACTTCTTGTTCTATATAAGGAATTAATTATAACATTTTCATTTATAGTAATTTCAGTAAGGGAACAGATCTAATGAAGCAAGAGAAAGATTAAGATCTTTGATGAAATGTCAGGTCCAGCTCTCTCCCACTTCAAAATGATAAAGGAATAAAGAAAAGTTTATCACGCTGAAAAATATGCACTGGCAAAAACACTACAGGTTCTGATTTTTCTTTGTATTGTGGCTTATGCACATTCATTCTTTAACTAAGCTAGTAATCCTTAGTCTTTAAGGGTTCTGTAAATTTTTCATTAAAAATGGGAGTGTTCTGAGGATTTTTATTTATATGAACACATGGGATATTTTTTCTTTGAATGTTTCATTGATCAATACCTACGCTAAGTACAAAGAGTGAATAACCCATGACAGAAGTGGAAGACTATTTGATAACACTGGAAGAGAGAAGGATGAACTGTGTCAAGAATTCTTTGTTTAAATTCATTTTTTAAATTCATTCATTCCTGCATGAATTCTTGACCAAACACTCCAGAAAAGTTCATAGACAAATCTAAGTTCTATTTACTGGATCTACCAAAACATGTAATTACTTAACTCATTTAAGGAAACAGATGACTTCATTCTAGTCTTTGCAGAATTATCCACAAGTAATTTATTTCCAGATCTTCAAAGATCTATTGACACATAATTTCCACTGAAATCAGTTCATATCACCAAGATTAAAATAAGTAGTTGCTACCAGTGACTTTGGAATGAATCCTTAAACACATGTTCAGATATAGAAATAACCTAATAAATAAAGACATTAAAATTAAATTAAAAAAAAAGTTAATTTGACTGTATCATAAATACAAGTAATGAAAAATATATATGCAGAACTAAGAAAAATACAGATTATTTCAGAGTTAATAAAGAAAACAAAATGCATATTATGGCAGTTCCATTAACTAATTTCCATGGGGAGTTTCCAAATTAGGCATTCATTAACTTTCTAAACAATTATTTCAATATTTCAATAAATCTAATAGTTCATTATCAAAACATTATACTTTCATGATGTCAAATCAAGTGTTTTTTAAACAATTGATTCAAAGGAAGAGGGTGTAAGGAGGTGCTTAAATTGACAACAGAATACATACCTAAAGAATTCTTAATTTGTGACACTCACATGTCTCCAATTAGGGAACTGCTAGTCCATAAATAAATTTCCCTGGTAAAAGAGTGTGCTATAAAAATCTTCATTTCTATTCCCAAAACTCTGATAGCACTTCTAGACTGTTCAAAGGATCATTGTTTTAAACTAAAGACTTACAAGTCGAAGAGCTTACACTAAGAAGGGTACAACTGGCACTCAAAGTCATCATGTTGGAAGCACACAGCAAGTGCAGCACGGGGGTGATAATGATGGTACAATGCATAAGGGAGATTGGAAGTTTATGACAAGGAAAGAAATGTCCAAGATCAATAGGGTCACATCTTTCACGGCTGTTGCCTTGGAATTTCTCCACCCCTTCATTTAGCCTATAAATAATCAGAGAAAAGTCAGTCTTCAAAATCAAGAATCCTTTTTGTTCAACAGATGACTATTTCAGATATTCATCTAAGTATGATCCAGTATCTAACTTATGACAAGGAGACATCAAAATAACAGCTTTAAATTATAAACTATATAGTTATTAACATTATATACTCAGTCACATATATATGCATATAACAGCTGTAAAGGTGCAAAAGAGCATTTGACAGAAGCTTGGGAATTCTCTTCTGAAGCAAAGGATTATGTCAAAGCCTAGATACACACACAGCTTTCTCTACAACTCCTTCAAACTGGATGAGTTCATTGAAAGAACCAAGTTTTATAAGGTGCACAGTGCAAAAAGCATTTTGACCTTAAAGTGCCAAGAAAAGAGTTATCAGAAAAAAAATAAATCTAACACACAGTTTTTAGGTTGCCAGCTATAAATGTTTTTTCTCTCTGGCAATTTAGATATACCTCAGCTGTCAGGAACCTAGAAAAATACCACCTCCAGTCACTGTCAAGCTCTGTTATTTCAGCTGACTGCTGACTTTAGCAGGTTGAAGTTTCAGTTAATTTCCCTTGCAGGAAGGTACACGAGGCTCTTGTTGGTAATGATCCAGTCACTCTGAGACCCACACATGTAAAACATTTAAAATTATTTGTCAGTGATAGGCACAAATATGCAAAAGATAGATTCTCCTCCTTTGTTTCTCTAAATAAAATCTCTCTTGCTGATTTGCATCTTCCACATTTCTGAGTATGCATAATCTTTTGATAGGCAAAACATAATCTCTTTTGTCCTGCTAATATATCAACCATCTAATGAAAAGTTTAAAAATATTACTTCCAGATGGTTGCAGTGGGAATTTCCTTTCCTCTGTAATACAACATACTGGCATAGAATATATCTAACATACTCTAGAAATGCACAAAACTATCAGGTTTTCACTCAAGCATAGGTTATAATATGAAGGGTCCTAGTCATGTCACTATAAATAAGTAGGCTGAGGATCTCTTGGAATATTATTTTTTTATTTTTTTTTTTTTCTGTGGGGGAATTCATTAAGGGTTAAGGATTAACTACATATTTTATTATTTGCAGAGTCTTGCATGAGGAACTATGCAAAAAACATCAGTTAGTAATTGGATCCCGGATGCTCAAAATCCAGAGTTCCTCTTTGTAATTAATATAAACATCCTCAACCAGATACAGCTTGTCAGATTTTTTAGGCTTCTCTTGTACTGTTACTCCCCAAGTCTTTTTTTTTTTTTTTAAACCTTGAAAAGTTTCAACTTTTACAATACTAATTGTACACATTAAAAAGAAATATAGTTCTGAATCTGTTAATTTCAATACACTCTACTTTTAGACTTAGTTGACCATAATAATGTTTTGCTTTGCTTTAAATACATACAGTAGCATACCATAAGTTATATAACAGCATTAAAAAAAAAAAAAGCACTTACTACAGGTTAAAATTATGATTTTTTTCCTTACTTCATAGTACAAAGAAATTTTCCAATTGATTTCATGATAATTGATTTTAAAATGCTGAACGTGATTTAACTGGAACTTAAAATGCTGCACTTGCTGGAATACTTTATTTGTCACTAGGTCTAATGTTAAAGAATTGGCTAATAGACAGTGATGATGATAAATCAGTGTAAGAGAGTTAATTTCTTATAGAGTTACACTGGATTTAGTCACTCAGCCCTCAGAATAATGGAATTGCATGGCTAAATTCACCCACTACTGGGAGACCTTAGGGATAAGGGACTTAAGCTACTTTTTTTGAGAGACTATCTAATGGTACTGCAAAATATATACCTGTGTAGGCCAAAGCAGCCTAAATAATAATTTTCCTCTCCTTTTGGAAACATAATTAAAATTGCAGTTTACCGATGTCCCAGGCACACACAGAGTTCATTGTCTTAATCAGACTAATCTATCTAAAATAGTATATGCCTGGTTAGTAGATAGTCTTCAGCATACAGTCGGAGAGAATTTACAACAATAAACCAATTGATTATCCCCTCCTCCTCTCCGCCCAAAAAGATACCAAATTTAAAAACATTCCCAATGTAATAATAGTTCAAACACTTTAAAAGTATTTGTTCACAGTACAATAAAATTTCCTTTTTAGTCTTGCTATAATTAGTGCACAGCTTGCACACAGAATGGTTTGGGTTAGAAAAGACTTTAAAGATCATCTAATTCCAACCTGCCTGCCATGGGCACGGAAACCTTCCATCAGACCAGATTGCTCAAAGCCCCATCCAACCTCGCCTCGAACACTTCCAGGGATGGGGAATCCACAAGTTCTCCAGGCAACCTGTTCTGGTGCCTCACCACCCTCATAGTAAAGAATTTCTTCTGACTATCTAATCTAAATCTAGATATTTCTAGTTTAAAGCCATTACTCCTTCTCCTATTGCTACACCCCTTGACAAAAAGTCCCTTCCCAGATTTTCTCTAGCCCCCCTTTAGGTACTAGAAGACCACTATAAGGTCTCCCCAGAGTCATCTCTTCTCCAGGCTGAACAACCCCATCTCCCTCAGCCCGTCTTCATAGGAGAGGTGCTCCAGCCCTCTGATTATCTTTGTGGCCCTCCTCTAGATGTGTTTTCATTGTCAAAATGAGAAATGTTCTCATGAGTCAAAAAAGATGTAATTTTTTATTTTGTGTCAATCACAGTAACTGAATGAAAATGAGCCATAAAACTTCATGATGACGTTTCTTGAATTCCCTGTCAGGACAGGTGTACGTACCTATTTATGTGTCATATCCAGTTTATATTTTTCAGTCTCATTAAAAAAAAAAAATCAATCCTACACTTTCAGTCAGTAGTTAGCTCCACCGTCAGAGATGCTTGTTTTATGCTTTATCTATTTTTATTCATATTAGCAAAAGATTTTCATAACAGAGTTGTGAGCAACCCAAAATATTCTCTTCCTTCATGCCCCTTTAGCAGTAACCCCAGTCTACACCTAGCTTTGACTACCCAGAAAGCAGGTCAGCATTTGGAAAGCTCTACCCAGGCTACGATATAGCAGGGCTCTTCAGGGGACCAGCACAGAGGGTGGTATTTATTTACTTAAAAAGTAACATAAGTGTGTATAATATTCCTCTTAGGTGGACTGCTACAGCAGGGGTGGGAGATTGCAAGTGAACAGCCACTTCTTTAACTGAAGAGGAAATACACATCCTTACTAATTAAGTTCTCTATATGTACAGCTAGTAAAAACATGATGTAGTGGTTGAACAACTGGGTGATGGGTTGAGCTAAGGGTTATAGTAAATGGAGTTACATGAGGTTGGTGGTCAGTCACTAATGGGGCTCCACAGGGCTCCATTTTAGGGCCAGTTCTCCTCAATTTTTTCACAAATGGCTTGTATTCAGGACTTGAATGTATACTAAGTAAGTTTGTAGATGACATTAAATTTGGAGGAGCTGTTGACTCCATGGAGGGTAAAGAGATCTCTAACATCTATGTGGAGGGTAGAGAGGATAGAGGCCTTGCAGAGAAATCTTGACTGATTAGAGGGCTGGGCAATCACCATCAATATGAAGTTCAACAAGAGCAAGTACTGGATTCTGTACCTGGAATGGGGCAGCCATGGATATACGTACAGACTGGGAGATAAGAAGCTGGGGAGCAGCCCCACAGAAAGGGATCTGGGGGTTCTGGTCGATGGCAAGCTGAATCTGAGTCACCAGCATGTCTTTGCAGCCAAAAGGGTTGACTATATCCTGAGGGGCATCAGGCACAGCATGGTTAGCTGGTCAAGGGAAAAGACTGTCCTTCTCTGCTCTGTGCTGGTGCAGCCTCATCTTGAGTACTGTGCGCAGTTTGGGGCACCACAGTATAAAAAGGATATAAAACTATTGGAGAGCGTTCAAAGGAGGGCTACAAAGATGGTGAAGGGTCTAGAGAGCATGATGTATGAGGAGCAGCTTGGTTTGTTCAGCCTAGAGAAGAGGAGATTGAGCGGAGGCCTAGACTAGGCCTACAGGTCTAGGTCTCTGCAAAGGGAAGGCCTACTGGGCCTTCACAAAGGGAGCAGAGGGGCAGGAGCTGAGGGAATGGCATGAAGCTGTGAAAGGGGACATTCAGGTTAGATATTAGGAAGAGGTTCTTCAGTGAGAGGGTGGTCAGGCACTGGAACAGGCTCCCCAGGGAGGTAGTCACTGCAGCAAGCCTGTTAGAGTTCAAAAAGTGTTTGGACAACACTCTCAGACATATGGTTTGATTTTGGGGTTGTCCTGTGCGAAACCAGAAGTTGAACTCGATGATCCTTGTAGGTCCCTTCCAACTCGGGATATTCAATCTTTCTATGATTCAGTCTTTCTTTCAGCCTCACAGCCTGAAATGTCTTATGCAGCCACATGCACTCACTCAATTAGGAACACTTTTTGTGCTAAGAAAAACTGAAATGTCTTACATGCTTTTTTCATGTATATATTAAATTACATAGGAGGTTTCTTTGTGTAGTTAACACAAAGTTAACTACAGTAGTTTTGGTAGTGATGGTCTAATTATAGTTTTTCATAAGCGTGCATATAAAATTCATTTTGAAAGATTTCAGTGCATGTTTTCTCATGCACTTTTTAATATGTTTTACAAATTAAAAAATAATAATAATAATAATTCTAAATTATAATCAGAAACACATCTCTGCCAGAATTCCAAGAGTGAATTTCACTGGTCAGTGTTTCCTTCTGGTGTCTTAATTTAAAATAGTAAAATAAGCGAATGTAAATATCAAACACGTGCCAGACACCATTAATCTTGATTGATACAAGGTAAAATTATGTCACTTGCATTACTATTACTTAATCCCCAGACCTTATACTTGAATCTGCATTCTTTCACTTTTGACAGGCAGGTTACAGAGATGACTGTCTTTCTCCAAGATTTCTTAAATGCCTCTAGTCGTGATTTAATTACCATCATTCCTCCTATTCTCCTTTAGTTCCTAATCTAAAACATCAGCCTTGGAAATCAATGATCAGTGCTTTAAAATAAGCTATCAGCTCCATTATGAGAAATTCTAACTCCACCAGGGTTAACATACTCTCAAGCACTAGTTTGCAAGAAAATGCCCCAACAGATACAAAATAATAATAATAATAATATGCTTTCAGTAGCCCATTAAGAAGCACAAAGCTGAAACACCATATTTCACCCATATTCAAGAAACTGAGAAGCTAATACACTAACTAATACACTAATACATTAGTGTATTACAACAACAGGTATTCGCACACAGCATCCATTATAATTCCACCCACAGACAGATAATAATACAAACACTGTCATGGTAGACTTGTCATGTCACCTGTCCAGAAGGTTTTTAAAATTCAGCTACCCTTGCCAGGTTATATTGTCTTTACTAAGAAAACTTAATCCCAGCTCAGATTTAATAAATAAATAAATAAATAAATGTTTACAAATAGTTCTTTACTCAACAAATCTAGTTGAAATTCTCTTTCTTTACCAGTATAAGAAAGTTTTTCTTTTAAAAATAGACTACATTATATGTAATAGGCTTGTTGCTGGCTGTTAGTGCCCATCAGCCAAAGAGGGACTGCAGTTTGTTAAAGTGCACTGGTATAATGTTCTTCCTATTAACAGAAACATAACAGCAGGAAAGTACATTTGGAAAAAAAAAATAAAGGCAGCTTTGCTGTCATTTTCAGAGTGGAAACTCTGTAAACTGATAGCTCCAATCATTACTACAGCAACTACCACTGAAAATTTATTTAAGTTGCAGATAAATTCATCCAACATCTGTTGAATAATTCATGTTGCCTGAATTCAGTACCTGCTGCTAATACTGAAGCATCAGTACTGCCCAAAAGAGCCATTCAGATTCTAAGAAATATTTGAAGATTTTTCAAACATTTATTCCTTGACATAAGCAAATTTTCATCTCATAATAAAGACTGACAGCTCTCATTCTTTTTTTTTTTTTTTCTTCAAAAGTGCAGGTAGTGCTATGTAGTCGTTCTGAAACAATTATGACATGAAATGGAAGCTATTCACACATGGGTGGACTTCGTAAGAAATTTTGTGTGGTAAAATATGGCTTTGTCTTGTTGCAAAGGGGTATCAGATCTGGAGGTGTTGGTCTTATTTGGTGCACTCAGCAGCAAAGGATGTACCAAGCAGCAGTCGAGATGATCTGAAAGCATAAGATAATGATCAGATGTGGCAAAACTTTGTCAGACCTGACACTTCTCTTAATAAGAGAGTAAAACATATAAGCTTATTTGTCCTAGGATATGCAGATGAATTTATTCATATTGATGAACTCAAAGGGTCTAGTTGTGTGCATCAGCAATAAAAATTGGGGCAGGATATTAAAATGCTTATGCAAGGGCAATGTAACTACAATACAATTTCTCAAGTTAGCATTCATGTAGATCAAAATATCCTACCTCACATATTTTCTATTGTCTCAGGAAATGATTAAAGAAAATGGTTTATACAATGGTTTATATTTTAATGGTTAAATACTATAATAATAAATGGTTTATATATATATAATACTATAATAATAAATTGTTTATATTTTAAATGGTTAAATACAATGGTTTATATTCTCCATTAAATACTAGGTAGCAAATTTAACATTTCTTTTCTTTGTATATAATCATGTTGTATACAGAAAGACCAAGTGTCATGAGATAATACTATGACTGACATTCAGTAAGTTTTATTGCTTTTCTATATTTAAACATTTTTTAGTAATGATAATAACGTATCCCTTCTTTCTTCTATATTGTAGTTGTCATACTAGAATGTAGAAAATGGCAGACTGCTTCAAAAAATTAGCAATGTCATTTGACTTCTTTTGATTGACTTCAGAATTGTTGCATGCTCATCTAATCTATGAAAGGTACCATAATAGTTCTTAATTTGTCACTATTCCTTAATGATTAACTGTTCATTTGCTTCTCTACATTTAATGCAGAGAAATCCAAATTCTGCAGTCTATTTATTCCAAGATAAATCATCACATTTCACAACTGAAAAACTATTAAAGTACAACTATCTTATTGCAAGCACGTTATTAAAACTAATTTTGATAATGTCACTAAACATACTTTTTTTTTTTAAATAATATTTTTTGATAACAGTAGCAACAAAATTCAGATCAAGAGTGAGGTGAGTTCTCAGTAAAACATCTCCATAGAATGAAGAAAGATTGACTAAAGCTGGGACAGGAGGTGTTGTGAAGTACTGCTTGAATGATGCTTTAGAAGAACAGTTGCATTGTAGGAAAAGCATCACACTGCATTAAAACTTCCCAGCTCAGTTATCACCTTTGGCACTGTTGAGTTGTCTACCTCAGATTTTTCATCTCAGTGTTCATTTAAGGATGAGAAACATAGCACTATACAGAACTTTTGTTGTTGTTATCACATATTCCAAAAATATCCAGTTTGGTGTTGTGTGTGTGTTTTTTGGTTTTTTGTTTGGTTGGTTATTTGTTTTTTTCCTATATAGGTTTCTCATAGACCACAGACTCATTATATCTGACACAGCAAGGACATTAAAGACCAATAAAATTCTGATATTTGGTAGACCCTTCAGGTACTCTTATAATACAAAATATACCTTATCACACTCTAATTTTTGTCTCTTTTTCTCCCCCACAATGAACACTGATTGTTTACAATTATCACATGTCAATTCAACAACACATTTTCACTACAGGAGGAAAGGAGAAAAGAAAATGCATCTACCTTCTTTCTTGTTTTTCCTCACTATTTTTTTTTTGAATATTTTATTTCTTCAGTTGACAGGTACTAGTAGATAACTCCAGTTTAAGCTGATGGCTTCTTGTTCACTGCCTCTAGGTGACTGCATTCTGACATTTAGAATGCTGAGATTTTCTTTGCCATTTCATAAATCAGCCCACATATTTACACAGCAATCCAGATAAATGTCTCAAACACCAAATCCTCAAAAGAATTTAGGTATTGGTAGCCCATTTTTCAGAATTACAACCTTTAGTGGTCATTTGTAATATGCAATTTTAAAGAGTCAAGAATATTATAAATTATCTTCTCTTTCACTCAGAAGAGTAATTTTAATCCTCTTTCAAATACTAAGATCAAAAAAATTTTAATGCTGTTTTTATTTTGTTTACTTTAGGCATCTGCAACTATTTCTAGTTATGGTAAGTGTGCCATGTTCCTATAAAGAAACTGGGATTTAGTGTATATTTCAAGAATTTCAGTCCAATGGGTTCTATTTCATAGTTTTCAAATGGTACACAACTCACCACTAAACTAACTGCCATTAAAGACATCAACAGTATCATCTGACTTAACACTCTTCACTATACAGAAGATAACTCTGAGTACACTATCAGAAAATGTTTATTTTTCTCTGGTTTCCAAAAGAAAGACTTTGAGATTGGTGTCTGTCCTTCCATCTTCAGCTCAAAAACTTTTAATCCTACTCAATTTTTCATCTCATCTCAACCAATTCAAAGACAACACATAGTCTCAAAAAGATTTATTCTTCAAAAAAATTTTAATGAAAATTCTATGAATAGGAAAGGAGAGATCAAATTAATACTTTCACAGAGAAAATGTCAGACAGAATTGTTTGATATTATACACACAGTTCAGCATCAGCTGGCTGACCAAATAGTGTGAACCTACTTGCCAATCATTTAACATGCACATAGCTTAAGATTAGCTGCCATATGTGCTACTTCTTGCACACAAAACTTAGCATTACTGCACTGTGTAAGGAAAGTATTCAAATCTATAAAAAAGAGGGCATCATTTGTCATACTGTTTTCAGAGCAAACTTGTTCAGTTATTACTCTTACTATACTTTTTTTTTTGAGAGAGAGGGAACTAATATTTAAGTTCTTCTATCAGAACTGTAGATATTATATAATATTAAAAAATATTAAAAAATAAAAATCTGTTTACTGATACTTTGATATTTTTATGCTGCAGTCAATCGAGAGTTTGCTGATACAGGTGAAAGTGTCAATTACTCTGTCACTGTAATGGGATAAGGTAATAAATGCAATGTATTATACTGAATGCAGAAGAAGGCTGATAATTACCTGCCATCACATTGTGTAAGCTTCCGAATCAGTGATTTTGAGCTAGGTACATAGGTGTTTCAACATTTGCATTCAGGTACCACGAAATCCCTGTGGCCCTCAAAATTCAGAGTCTCAAGATTTGAATATTACTACTTTCATATATATATATATATATTATATATTATATTTTTATATATTAATTAATTATTATATTATAATTGTTATATATATATATATATAAATTGTTTGGAAATTATTTTGTAATAGCTAAGAGAAATATTTTTTTTCTCCCTTACTAAGGATACCAGAACACACTGCTTCCTGAGCACCTTTGAATTGCCTAGTTCATCATGCTGGCTGTTGCAATTCTCACTTAAAGATAAAGTTTGAGTTTTTACTACCATTTTCTTGATAGGCATCAAAAACAAGCTTGAGACAGTTCCACTGAGGGGCATATAAAGAAGAATCTGCTTTTAGACATATTATCCTAGTAAAATAATCTTAGAGAAAAGTAGAAAAATAAATATATAAGCATAATTGCAGATAATGATTCCACAAACCTGTCTGTCAGCATTAATATTAGCCTCTTCACTACACTGGTTATTTTCCCATGACAGTAAAGTTGGTGTTTGCAGCCATTCACATATCTGACTAGTACTTTTCTATTTTCTCTTCAGCAAATCTGCTATGACACACCCTGTGTGACACGTGAAGAGAAAGTCCAACTGATGGAAAACCAGAGTTTTTCATAGCACCTCCCAGCACTAATTTCTGCTTATTGAGACAAAAAATTCAGTTGGGCTGAACAGGAAAAGAGACTGAATTTTGACTTTCCATTGGTCTATATCAGATATATATATAAAATATATACACACAGGCCAACTTGAGTGACTTTAATCATATAAAGACTGAGAAAAAAATAAGTAAACTGTGTTCTCAATTCTTTCCACAGAATAATTGAGGTTGGAAGAGACCTCTGGAGATCATCTAGTCTCATCTCCCTGCTCAGAGCAGGGTCGACTACAGCAGAATGCTCAGGTCCATGACCAGTTTGTTTTTGACTACCCCCACACATGGAGACTCCACCAACACTCTCATCAAGTTGTTCGTGTCTGATCACCCTCCGAGTTAAAAAGTTGTTCTTTATATTTAAAGAGAGCTCTGTGTATTTCAGTTTGTGGCCATCGCTTCTTGGGCCATCCCGCCGACACCACTGAGAAGAGCCTGGGTCTTTCTTCTTTATTCAAGATTCTCCTGACCCTTCTCTTTTCCATGTTAGACAGAGTCAGCTCTCTCAGACTCTTTAACACCATATTCTCCAAGCTCTTAATCATCTCTGTGGCCCTTTAATGAACTTTCTTGAGCATGTTCATGTCTCCCATAATTCTGTACACAGCACTCCATGTGTGATGTCACCAGTCCCTAACAGAGGGGAAAATCGAACTCCCTCAAGTTGCTGTTGATGATCTTCCTAATGCAGGCCAGGATGCTGTTGACCTTTGCTGCAAGGGTGCATTTCTGGCTCATGGTCAACTTGTTCAAGAGGACACACAGGTCCTATTCTACAAAGCTGCTTTCCAGACTGTCAGACCCCAGCCTGTACTGTTGCATGGGTTTATTCCTCCCCAGGTACAGGACTTTTTGCCTCTCCTTTTATATTCTTGTTGGTTCATTTCTCAAGCCAATCAAAGATCCTGTGAATGGCAGCACAATCATCTATTATATCAGCCACTCTTCCCAGTTTTTTATCATCTGAAAATCTGGTGGGGGTGTACTCTGTATCATCATCAGGGACATTAACAAAATATCTTTGGCCCCAAAAATCAAACCCTGGGATACACCACTTGGTGACTGAAGTACAGACCGTGCCACTGATCTCAATTCTTTGAGCCCAGCAGTTCAGCCAGTTTCCAATTTATGCCATTGTCTATTCATCTAATTCATACTCCATCAGTTTGTTAATGAGGGTGTTATCAGTTTTGAAAGCCTCACTGAAGACACAGAACATCCACTGCTTCCTTAAAATAGTAACTGCATCACAGGAGATGTTTGTTTTGGTCAAGCCTGACTTCCCTTTTGTAAGTCTAAGCTGATGACACCCAGTCACCTTTTAATTCTTCAAGTTTGGAAATGGCTTCCAGGATTATTTGCTCCATCACCTTCCCAGGGTTTCATGTGAGGCTGACCAGCCTCTTCTTCCTCCGATCCCCAGAGAAGGTAACAAGTGGCCTCTTCCATGTCTTTTGTCATTAAAACACTTGCCCCATTCAGCAGTATATTCATATTTATCTAGTCTTCTTTTTATTGTTGATATTACCACAGAAGTTCTCCTTGCTCTTTTCCATATTGCTACCAGCTTCATCTCCAGTTGGTCTGGGTCACCCAACTCTACTTCCATCTCTTGTGTGGTTCCTTTTATATCTGAGTTTTGTCATGCATGCAGGGTTCCTGACACCCCTGCTTGACTTCCTACACATAGGCAAGGATTATTCTTGAGCTCAGAGGAAGTAACCTATGGAAATGAACCCACTCTCCTGGACCATAATCTCTGCAGGACTGTATCCCCCCCAGCAAGCCAGATCAGAATCTGTTGTCCTGAAGCCAGGGTTGTGATCCTGGCTATTGGCCTTATTTGCTCTCAGAATTCTGCATTTCACCATAATCACTGCATTCTCATAATCACTGTAGCCAGGGTTGCTCTAAGATTTCACATCCCCTTCCCAGCCACAACCACCCCCCTCCTTTCTCTTAAGCTTTTTTGTTGTTGTTTAAGCTTACAGAAGCTCTACATTCAGTTTTCACTTAGCAAATGCTATCAGTCTTTATATCTACTATTGTATCCATCTTAGGAACAGACTGTCATTCAAAATGCATTGCTCCTAACTTTTTTTTTTAATCTTAAGGAAAATATTAATGAAACATGAAAAAAAAAAAGAAAAAGGAGTGAAACTACAGAAGATCATGTATGCTATTCATCAACAATTTCACCACCACCCCCCTTCAACTCAGTAATCTTATGACATTTGGCTAAGATCATATTTTGGTAAAAACAAACAAACAAACAAAAAACCTCATTCACATATTAAAGAGGATAAATTTCCCAATATTCTTTTGCAATTTAATTATTGCTCAAGTAGTTTACCAATTGCAGACCTATTTTACTAAACCTACCATAAAGAACATGTTAAGTCTGCAGCATGAGTTAGATTCATATGCAAGCAGTTTGATATTTAGTAACTGCAGTCATTCCAAGACAATCAATAATGTAAAATAATTAATCTCCTGCCTGACTCCAACTCTCTATGCACCTAGCCAATATTCGTGGGTTTTTCTTAGTCATACTTTATGAACCAATCATCCCAATGAATTTGCAGATCCAAAATCTAACTCTCTTTAAAAATACTTCATTGGAGCATAAAATAAAAATAAAATTAGTTTGCAATTGTAATTTTGTGGGTTTTTTTGTTTGTGTTTTAATACCTAAGCATCAGAAATTAATAAAATATGACCACTACTTATTTGCATACTCTTATGACAATACAAGAAAAACTGGCTACAAGAGGCACATACAGTAGTTAGATACCAGAAAAGAAAAATATTTGAAAGCAATAGTTTCACAATCCCTTATTGTAACATGAATTTTAGAAGGTAGATAACATTTGCTTGAGGTAATAAATATG
This sequence comes from Anser brachyrhynchus, assembly GCF_964034855.1. NCBI lineage: Eukaryota > Metazoa > Chordata > Aves > Anseriformes > Anatidae > Anser > Anser brachyrhynchus. Next base: position 23,054,455 of record NC_137699.1, on the reverse strand, counting down.
AATGTTACTACAGTCATTTAATATTCAGCTCTGAAACTTCAGAAATTTACCCATTCTGCAGAGATGGGTTGCTATATTAAATTTACAATATTGGCACTGTTTAAAGTCCCCAATCTGTATAAAAATTGGCTTCCTGATTAAAAGTTTATTCTTCCTTCTCCTATATCCTGAGGCATACCCAAATCATTGTACCTCATCTCCAGTGACACTGAGACCTCAAGGTTTACTTCAAGCAGAGGCAAAACAGTTTGCCTAAAGCATAAACTGATGATGATTTAAAATTCAAAGCCTGAAGTTAAAAAAAAAAAAAAAATTAGAAATTCAGTGTCCAGACTGCACTGGCATAATAACAGACTTTTTCTTTTCTTCCCTTAGTGTTTCAAGATACTGAATCCACACACTGCAATATACTAGGAGCGTACAGTCATGGCACCACTCCTGTACTTTCTGCCCTTGTTTGTGCCTGTCTCCAACCAGTAGGCACATACAAAGGCTACCCCAGCAAAGGAAGAGAGCTGAGACTGTAAGTTCAGTGCACTTGCCTTTTCTTCCTTTCATGCCAACGGTATGAAAGACACATCACGAGGTGGTTGGATAGTTGAATGATGAAAACAAGCATCCATCTTCTTTTATGCATCTCCGATATGTCAACATATCTAAATACGGAAGTTAAAGTCAAGCTGATAGGACTAAAGGGAAATTCCAGAGCTTAGCCTAGTTCTTTATCCTCTGTAAAGAAAAGCCATATGAGAACACTGTTCAGGAAGGACTAATTTATTTTATCTCGGATAGTCATTAAAAAAAAAGTAAGCAGTTATTAGAATTTTTTTTTTTTAAGAAAGTTTGTGATCCTTCATTTTAGCCTTTTCAAATGAAGACTACAGATATCAAAGATGACAAAAGTAATATGGTTAAAGAACAATAATGGAAAGCGTGATCAGTATGCAGATTCTATTCTCCTACGCTAACATTTCTCTAAAAATTTTAAAGTAAAAGCAGATTCTGAAAGCCATTTTAAAGCAGGTCTTTCTCTGCCAGAAGAAACAAAAAGAACACAAAACATCCTGTAACAGATACTTTGCCAGAGTCAAAGATCACTCTTCAAATGGTGAATTCTGCTTCCAGTCTGAAATCCCTGATATACCTGTGCAAAGTCTAAGTGAGTGAAATGAAAACTGCTGCTTTCATATGTATCAGCTGGGGTCATCTCTTATCCCTGCCAACCACAACTCACTCTTTGAAGTTCATTAAGCTTTAATTAACTGGCATTCCATAAAATGCCTAAGGTTTTCAAAATATGCCTAGCTCGGACTGCATTAGGCAGTAAAGTCTTCTATATTTCCACATACTGCATTACTACAATTCATTTTCATTACTACTGATAAACACAAAGATAACCAAACATAAATCCAAGCTCCTGCTGCCAGCCCTTCCCTTAATTAAGTACCTAAACTAAGAGTGAAACATCCTTGACATTTCAACCACTTGCTATCAACCTTCTCTCTCTCCCCCTTTGTAAGCACTTAAAAAAAATAAAAAAATAAAAAGGAAAAAAAAAAAAGGTAGAAGCATGATGCTTCATTATTCCATTTTATATCCTGCTAACTCCAGTCAGCTGATTGCTATTTTTCGATTGGTGAGCTGAGGGTTCCCTAGCAACAGGTTAATTGATTGCAGCTCTAAATCCACCACTTTCCACTATCCCCTCCTATTCCTCACTTACATACACATCTGCCAGGTGAAAGACAGAAAGACAGCAAACAGAAATCTAAAGAACAAGGCAGGGGGAGGGAGGGGGGAGGGGGGAGAGGGCAGGGAGAGGGATGTGATAGCATTTTATTTGAGAACAGTTTCAAATTTCAGGAGAAAAAAAAAAAGAAAGCAGTATTAGAGGATTAAAAATGGATTGAAGATTATTTTAGCATATACGTTGTTCATACTACGTAATACTACCCTTTTAATGCAGAGATTTTTTTTTCACTTGCTATTGTATTAATTAAAATTGATTCATTCCAATATTATATATATGAAAAAAATACAAATCTTTTAGAATTGAAATACATAATGGAAAAAGGAAACTTACAAACAGAAGTCATAAAGCAGGTCTAAGAGCTACCTTCCATTTATACATTAGAAATTATTTTGCAATTAACCATTTATTGTTTAAGAACTGGGAAATTCCATTTGTTTTGGAACTAGCTATTCAGTTTAAATGCAATGTCAAAGGGACTTATTTTCAGTACTAAAATAGGAAATGAATATGAAAAAAAGAGTCCAGGTAGGATTCCAGGCCCTAAATCCACTGACTCAGAGCTGAGAGCCCCTGCTGAACTCAAATTCTCTAGACACTGCAGTTTCTGACTTAGGCATTTCCAAAGCCTAGCACAGCTAAGCATCAAGTGATTGTTTAAAATAAATTGGGGGCTTAAGTAAAGATGGGCAGTGAGCATAAATATGAGGGTGAAAAGGAGAAAATGGAATTACTGGGGAAGAGGAAAACAGCTCTAAGAAAGAAAAGCATTGCTTCTCTCGTTCTGGATGCACTGTAACAACATGATTTCAGAATTTTGTGATTTCTCCTATCGGGGGGTGGGGGGAGGAAGAGTGAAATGTCATTTTGCAGGTCATGAGAAGGTGAGACCAACATATGACATTCTCTTATGCATTTTTCATCTGAATACAGGAGACTCCGCTCCTTTCTCCTTCCAGTGACAGATCTTCTTTTCTCGTGTTATTATTCAAAGCATGAAAATCCACATCTGCCACAACCATCACGGTATTGTGTTTTGGGTAGAATCGGGAGGTCTTTATCTTTTCTGTTGAAGCTGTTTGAGCATTTTCAGTCTGCAGAAAAGCACAGGGACTCAGTGAGCCAGGAAGAACAGGCATGACTGTGCTAAAGGTTTCAACGGAGATGAGCAGGGAAGGATTCTCTTCTCTTGCCTTACAGTTAGCTCAACATTTTATTGAACAATTTTTTGTCCACCTAAAATGTATAAACAGGCATGGAAATCGGTTCCCTTCACTTGTATGTATACCTATTAAGCTCCAAGTCAGGCAGTGCATATTGAATGTCTGTTTACCTGATCAGTGCATCACCAGTTACTACATTTCTCTCTGAAGCACTTACCTACCTGTAGAAAAATTAGAAATGTAATTCTCTAATGAAGAATCGATTTTGAAAATTTTGGCTTGGTGGGATCTAACATTTAAGAGCCTATCAGATCTGTCCTTAAAATAATAATTTCTGAAATACTCTGGGCTGGAAGAAATTTGCAGCTTTGTAAAATTAATTTGTAAAATCTACTCTGCTGTTTTTAATTGTCTGGAGAACAAGGAGTCAAGGGCATTTGTTTTGAAAGCCTATTCATCCATCACAAGTGAAAAATATTTAACTGGAGATTTTTTTTCCACATGTGAGAAATATATGGAAAATGTCAACATGATGTCTTGATAATGCTCAGCATCTGAAGATCATTCAGTAATGTTTTCATTCTTATTTCAGGCATGTTTTTATAAATCTCTTTCTCCTAATTGCAGCTTTCTCACATTCTTTCCCTATTTTTATTAATTAAGTAGACAGCATTTTAAAAATGTCAGTGATACTCACTGGATGTGACATTAAAGTGACTTGGATACTTGTTCTCTTCTTTTTAAAAAAGTGTATTTCCTGTGGGAATCTGTTGAATAATCTCTGAAGTAAACCTTGGAAACATGAATCATAATGTTATTTTCAAACATTTATTTTAGCAGCTTGGAAGAGAAGAGCATACTAAAATCATATTGTACCAAACAAATATAAATAATATACTCGATATTTGAAAATAATAAAGTAATGGTCAAAGATGTATTTGATGTATATTGTATGTGTATATTTTAGCATGAAAGACAAACTTTTTAGTATAGGTATAACTAAAAAGGATCCTGTATAGGTTTCTTAGCTTAATCTAAATATATAAATTATATATGTGAGGGAGAAAGAATAGCTAGACATATCACTTTCCATTTCACCCAGCAAAATGGAGTATTTATCTTCAAACTGTCCTCATTATAAAAAACACCTTTTTTATTCTAGCACAATGTGGAACACAAAGCTACTCATTTTTATTGCTGTCAATTTTGCAAATTGAAAACACTGTCATTATAACAAGCAGTTAGAAGTGGAATTCCATTTTTTTTTCCCAAAAATTTGAGTCTTAGTTTAAATGTTTATGTTCCATACTTTGGCATTTTGCAGTTTGAGAAACATTTTCCCAAACGTTTATTTGCATTTGCAAGGCAATTTGGAGCAGAATGCTTATTGATAAGAACATCAAATTCATAGAACTCCATAAATTTCTCTAAGGAAGAAATAATTCCTCCATTGTCATGTATAGTATCTGAAGGTATTGCAACTGACCATCTAGTCTAACCCTGAGCATCCATGCCAAATTGGATGAGCATACACTACCTCTAATTATTATTTATTCCAAAAATGGCCTCACAGGTGCCAAAAATAATAACCTTGACTGTTTTCACATTTCTCACACACAGGAAAGAGAAATTTGATTATTTCTCCCTCACCTCCACCCCCAAGAGCATCACACTGTCAATCAGACAAGTTCAGGTGTCCTGAAGTCCAAGAGATCAACCTGTATAGCAGCCTATCCATCTACTTCCTATTTTGTATCAGTGAAATTAATTTCTCATTCCTAAATATACGGTTGTACTTTTCACAATCAAATTTTATCTACATGATTTTGAACAACTTTATCTTTATTTATTTTTTTTTAAGTTTAGTTTAAACCTGTTTTCCGAAGTGTTTGCAACACTTTCCAATGGGGTGTCATTAGAGACTGTATGACGGAACTTTAATCCATACCTTTGATCTCTTATGAATACATTACTATTAATGCATATCAGGCTCAAGACAAAAGCCTCAGGATTGCAACACCAAACATGTGATAAAGGATATTTAAATAAATGAAAACAAGGGCATCCTTTCTCCTAGGTGGGTACCCTAATCACCGTACTATTATGCTAGTCATGAACTATATTCTATCCCTCTAGTCCAATAAATCTTGTAACTATTTCATGCAAAGTACAAGACTGCCAACTGAAGAAATTAAGAATGAGCCACACAGAGATGGAACATTTTAGAGAAATAATCTGTGGCTTTTGTTGTAGAAATGGTTAATTCCTGCTGATTTGGAATGCTTGCAAACCTGCCATGTAACTATTTCAACTCTTTTAAACCACACTGCTGTTGGAACTTTCATTGATATTTTCCTGATTATTGTCATCTTCTGTTTCCATTTTTGCTAGAACTTTAAGCCAAATGGTCCATCTGGCATTCTCTCTCGCTTGTCATTTTATAAGTTGTAAAAATAAAGTATATTTTAAAATTCTAAATCATCAGTTTTGTTTTCTCACATAAGAACTGAACATAAGAACTCAAAAGCTTTTACAGAATATTTTATGAAAAAAAAATCTTTAAATCTGAGATCTGCATCTGTACTCTATTTCAGTATCTTACTGGCTGCCTACTGATGATAATAGCCAGGGAGAAGCAGTGTACCGAGCTAGAACATAAGTGGAAGGGTTACAAAATTTATCTATAAATTTTCAAATAGTACAGGGGGTTTAGCCACACATTTTCCATTGGAATGAACATGTGTATTGTGTGTAGGAGAGAAAGAGATTTAGAGACAGATAAAATGTTTCAGATCTTTCTTTGTATGGTCTTCTGTTTGCATTGTGCCTGTTTAAAGAAAAAAAAAAAAAAGTAACTGCAGAACATGTTCAACAGACTGGCGAACACCTCCATGAGCACAATCAACATGAGCTGAGAGGGACTCACTTTACTTCATGAATACATTTACATTATGTCATGTGAAATTACTGAGCAGCTGTTAGAGAAAAAAGAAAACATGATCAGTATTCTTGCAGAGGGACTTACTGAGGGCCAATCATCAAACACACATGGCAAATAGAAATGGCAGTCTGAAAAGGTGATAAGCAATCAAGTACAGACAAAAGTGAGACACCGTGACCTTACATTCAGCATGAGCACTAAATTAACATATCTGTGCAGTGTACTAGAAAATTAAGAGGACAATAAGGACAAAGCGACTTTAAGCCCAGCCATGGCTGCACAAATCTGAACTATCTAATCTAGTCTAATTACAGTCTATTTTACATCCCACATCCCAAACCTTGGCCACCCAATCTTTTTGCCAGCAGCGAGCAGTTCACAGCTAGGTTTGCAGAGCTGACCTGCACTGATTAAGCGAGGCATAATTCATATTCTGTGGGACACAGCTTAGTCATAAAGCAGGGCAATCTGAAGACAGACAAGTGACTTGGACAATGGACTCAATTAACTTGTCTTCATCCATTATGCAGCACTCATTTTTGCTCAGCAGAAGTCACTTCCCTCTGACCTGTAAGAGAGCCTTTTTAGGCAAATCAAAATACTAAACACAGAAGTGAAAGTTATTCAGGTAAACCAATTCTTGTGCTATGGGCCTGCACCTCCACTGGGAACATAGAACAGCAGCCCTTCTGTATGAGGGATGTGCCTGGGAGTGCTCTCAGAAACTTGATTTAAACCCTTCCATGAATTAAAAGACTTATTTGAGGTGACCTTTCCTGTTTCAGAGGAAGGTTAGCACTTCTTGAATTTATACAAATTTATCCCGTATGGATATAAGTTATCACTAGGACTCTTTAAAACAACTTTTGAAGAGCATACCTTTTGACTTTGGATCTAGCACACTACACCAGGTATTAACTACACAGAACAGAACAATCCCTGTGGATACTGCCTTCAGAGGTCTTTATCCCTTACTATTTTAAATAGCATTCTGAATATGCATGATTAGACTAGTATACTTGGTATGCAAATTAAAATGAATATTTCTTACAGATGAGCTCTAAAATTTTGCTTGCCCAAGATTTTTGTTTTATTACTTAGAGGAGGTCAGGAGAGATACTTCTCTTGAAAAGGGAATATTAAATTATTATATTCAGTAACCTTTCATCTGTTTCCCTGGAAATATATATGCCTCTGACTTGCAAGGTTTATCATAGACACATCTTTAATTTGTTTTTTTTTGTTTGTTTGTTTGTTTTTTAATGAGGACAGGACATGAAGATTATCTGCAGTCTTTAAGGCAATACAAAGAAGTCCTGAAATCATAAAAAATACAGCTGTAAATTCTATCTAAATCTTATAGGATATATATGTTATGATAACTTTTATTATTGCTAGCATTGTCCAGCAATGTAATATAAAGTGAAAAAAAATTATCCAGTATAAAAGCTGTGATGTATTTCCAGGTTTAGGTAACTGCAGATTTCCATACAGAAATTGAATATTAGGAGGAAATGAGACAGCAGTCACTTCTCTGGATTTCTGTGTGTCCTAAACATTTCCACATATGCACTGGCTGATTAGGGCCACAGATTGTGCAGATACAAAGTGTGTCTGACAGGCTTAGGATGTTTCACACTCATGGCACATATGCTAGTTCATACATTCTTACATATTTGTCTGGGAACACTTAACTAGTGGGAACACTAACTCCCCTCTCTGCCAAAAATGATATTAAGAGTTAAAAACAAATTACCAAATTTATGGTTTATTAGAAAAGTCTTACAAGCCTGTTTAGACAATGTACAGCCTTTCTGCCATGAATATTAAACAACGGTAAAAAATGAATAGTAAGCCAAAATGGGTAATGGAAAGGAAAATACTCCTACAGTGGTCAGAGCTTGCTGAAGTCTTTGGTCAGGAACTCAGCACAGGCCACTCAAGAAAACTCCATTTATTTTAATGGAAGTACATGAGTTCATACAAATGAGCAGGAATCCTCAAATTAGCATTTTTTACTGGTAATAATTTGCCTATACATCTCTTTTATTTATCCATAATATTTTTTTCTGTGAATTCTTATGAATAAGAAACAAATTCACAACAGCCTTGATGCTTCTGCTCAGGATGTCAGGTCCCTAATGTAATGTGTGCTAACAGGTAATATTTGTTCACATTTGCACTGTAATGCAAAGAAAGAAAAAGCTATTAGAGATTACGCAAGAATTTACTTGAATTTAAATTCCATAGATAAGAATACTCTGCTATAGCAACACCCAGACACTTCCAAACACTTCCTGCAAGGTTTACAATAAAATACAACCTGTGAATATTACAGCTTCTCTCTAGAACTGAAAGCTAGCCATAATATACTCATTTCTTTCAATTCCTGTAGTATGCTTCCAATTATATTTGAGTTTACACTATGCAAAAATAAATTTGGATAAGAGCAGATTTCATCCACATTCCCATCCCTCACATACATATGTACATAGTGCACATATGTATATAGTGCATGCAGTTCATATAAAGCAAGATTTTGCACAATCATGAACAAATGATGAAAAAGATGCTGGTGCCAAGTGTAGGAGTATTACTGGTGTTTGCTTCCATTTTCAAGTCACCATATAGCAGTATGATTTTATACTTTTAATAGCGGTATCATTTTAATAATAATGCTTTTTATTTAGTCAATAAATGCAAATCAGAAAAGTTTAACAAAGGAAATTTCTTCTATTAGGTTAAACTCTCAGCTAGGAAAAAAAAAAAAGAGATCAAATAAACTTTTGAACATGACGGGTCTTCTTATGGTCTGCTTAAACCTAGTCTATTTCAAGCATACTTCAGAATCTCATTACCTGTTGGCACAAGAAACCTTTTTCTCACAGGGGCTAGAAACCAGTCCTCATATTTTACAGAAATCTGAGTAAGAACTGAATACTAAGTTTTTATTTTCCATTAGTGACCTACTACAGAAAGATACAAAAATAAAGGGAGAGTAAAAGGACTTCATCTATTTCTCCTGTGCTTTAATTTTGTTCTCTCACATCTTTCTGTGCTTCACTGCTTCAGTTAAAAGACCAGGAGAAACACCACTGTGCACACACACATACAGACATTTTCACCATTTATTGTGATCATGCGCGTCACTCTCAGGTCAAATGATAAGCAGGACATCTCTTGCTTTTATAATGTAAGGGATATAATCAAGGAGCTTTTAACATAATGAACTGGACAGTACCTGAAAAATGGTTCATTCTTTTCGATGCATTGCCTTCCACACCAGTATCTAATGAATACAATTGTTCTAGTGGATGGAAGTTAAATTGCAAGAGGTCTTTTTATGTGTATACCTAGGAAACAAATATATTGTTGTGGATTTTTAATCACTCTGTAATCATATGGCTATAATGCATACCTATAATAATATTCCATTCAATTGAATAAACGGTTAGTCCAAAATGTTTTGGGAGTGCCTTATTAACAACCCCCCTCCCAAAGTAGAACATTCCTCTTTATCTAACTGCAAAGAAATAAATAGTGCAGAGATCTTGATAATAGATTTGATTTCTAAACTATTTGTAATAAAAACTGTAATAAAATATTGCTTGTGACAGAAAGTGCATCAAATATTTCCTGCAAATGCAACATTATTTCAGTTCTCTTTGTGAACAATGAACTAACTCTTTTTCTGAGCTATGAAAAAAAAACACAGTTACTTCAGGAGATGCCTAAAATTTTGGAGTTTAAAGTTATCACAATGAAGCAATACAGATTTGGATTTTTAAAAATGCAAATTTGTACAAAAATAATTTGTTTAGAAAGAAAAAATGGCATTTTAAAGTGAAATTTTAAAAGTTCCATTTCATCATTTACAAAATGAACATTTTCCTTAGTTGTTCAAACATGAGCAGCAAAGTCTGCAGGCAACGTCTTCAACTCCATCTGAAATATGCCATATATTAAACAGATCCAGCTTTCCATTTTGAATATAGTCTTTGATCTGACCTAGTGTTTCCACTAAAACATCGTCACTATCAATATCAAATTATCTTTTATTGAGTTCCTACAAAAAATCATAACACTAAAAGTTTCTTTCTGATATCTTTGAAGGCTTAACTGCCACCTCATAAAAAGCTATGTTTGGTGTATCATGAAACTCACTATCTTTTCAACTACTTACTGTATTTTTTTGAACCTGTGCATAAAGCAAAAATATTTATTAAAGACTCACACCCAAGCCTGGAGGTGTATATAGAGTGAAAACACAACCTGTTAGTACACTCCCTTAACAAGCCAGGTTGAAAATGAGAGAAATAGCTCAAAATTGTATAATGGACTAACACAAGTGCCCTTTCTCTTTTTTTCTAGACTCACTGTATGACCAGATTCTTTTCTTATTTCATGTACTCTTTTAAAATTGACAAAATATTTCCTTCATCATGGCTTACTGATACCCTACTGGTATTTTGAAATATTTGTTCTTAAGCTTTTCAGGGTACAGATTATCTTAAAAAAAAAAAAAAAATCATGGTATAGATCCCCATGGTTTCAACAGCTGCAATGCAAATCATTGCTATCAATAAGAAAACTGCATATCATATTCCACTAAAGTAAGAAACTAGCTGTATTTCTAGTTTCAGAGTATTTGACTTCAAAATAAAACAAAACAAAACAAAACCCAGAAACAAAGGAAAATAATGCACTGGTGGAAGAAGAATATATCTATATGCATAGAAATGTATCTGGAACAAATAATTATATCTACTTCTTCATAACTCTTTAATATGTGTGCAAGCATTTGGCTTTTTTATCTCACCAGGCACAAAACTGGGAGAAATAATAAAGCGAAGACATAGATTGGTGTTGGAATAAGCTATGTAGCTATTTCTACATGGAAGAAAAGTCTAATAATTCTTCTGGAAAGGACTAGAAACATTGAGAAACATGATTCAGCAAATAAAAACATCTATTTTTTGCTGCATAGATCCAGTTTTTAGGTTGAATTGAAGGGTTTCACTGAGGATGGTTTTCTGCCAGATCATATCTGGGCAAGATTTAAGAAATTAGTTGAATCATCGTGGTAGAGATGAAAATGTTGTAAATGTAGGTTTTAAAGACCGCTGAAAAAAATGAATATGTGAATTTTTTATAGTGTCCCAAACCCTCATCACTTGTACGTGGTACAAGTAAATCTGTTTTAGCTTTGCTACCGTGAAAAGTTTGACATAGTGGTAAATGAGTTATGTAACATTTTTGTGGGAATGGTAGCTATTATCAGCTTTTGAAGCTATAATGTTTATGGATTATACAAGTTTATAACCAACCATATTAAAATAACATTCTCAGTTTTTACAAAATGACAGGAATTAGATACATTGAGGGGTTTTATTGTTCCTACTGAACTTGTTTAGTCTTACAGGGAGAGGGCAGTATCCGAGGAGCAATCACTTTCCAGCGATGTAAAGATGTATATTTTATGTGCCAATTCACAATTGTGTACTAGGCTTGAGCTAGTCTACAAATTTTTGGTTCAGCAGTAGCTGAAGATCACAAACTAAATCTCTGACATGCAAAATTTCCATAGACTGCTTGTTTCCAGTCTGAGTAGTACAGCATTTTGAAAGGACTGAAATGCTACCTTTTCTTCCACAACGTCTGAATGGAGCGTGACAACACATTATATATCTTGGCAAAACTATGGGCTGCATCTAAATGGCAAGACATTTTCACTCTGCCCTGCTCCCACTGTTCCCACAGGCTTAAAGATGGAAGTTTACAGAGATTGGTACAGAGTATCACAATTTAGGCACCATCTCATTTCATCACACTACTCACCATGTTGCTTCAAAGCAACTTCACAAATAACAGCACGAATGTAAGTCTTTTAAATAAAAACAGTAAAAAAGGGGTTAGTTTGTTGGAATATGAGCATCTGAAATCTTCTGAAACTGTTAGAGGTTAAGAAAGGTTAAGAATCTTTTGACTTTCCAGAAATCTAAAATTTATGTGTACCCAAAAAGCTACTGTCTGAAAGCCACTAATCTGTATATTATCCCTATGGTTATGTAAAAATGATTATGAGAAAAATGATTTGTATTTTGATTACTATATTACTCCAGCTAGAAGAATATAATTAATAGTGGAATTCAAATGTTCTGTTTCTTATACAGTGATAGGGCCTACTTTTGTTGTTCTCTGTGCATTTTTATCATTAATGACAGCAATTAATTAAACCCAGAAGGGAAATATTTTTTGTCAGTGCTGTGCCATAAATCCAACTTTCACAAGCTTTGTGGGTACAGCTTGCATATTAGATGAATTTAGCCACAGAGGGCATGCTCTTACTTCTAATGCTTCTTCTGTGTCAAGTCTTATTGACATAGTGTATATAAAAAAATAATAATAGTAATAATTCCTGAAGAATTACATTGTGATAGTATAGGACACTACCTTGAACTCCCTGTCCTCCCGTCCCAGCATTTCATGATACTCTGTGTCAATCAAATTCAGAGCTGGATTATTGGTGTTGTATATTCCCAACTCTAGAAAGAGGGTTAAGGCAAACTGCTGCTTTGGCTCACAGCTGGGAGCAACACTCTTAATAGGCGTGTACATCTGCTGCACATAGAATGACAATATCCTTGGCTATTTGCATTCATGCCCATCTGTTGGGATGGCGTACTGCCTGCTCACAGGTTGGTCACATCATTGCCACATGGCACAAAAAGCAGAATAGGGACAGATTATATGTCCAGTTTACTTCTCAATAAAAGTGCTCATCTCTTCTTCAGGACATCATTATAAACACTGGCAGTACCATGTGCTATTCAAACTTGGTTTTGCTGAAATACATTTTCATATTGTAGTACCCAACCAATAGACCTTTCAACAAGTTCGTATATGCAACAGTCAGTATCTTGGTGAAGAACTGCCTAAGTATACTATGTGTTATTGCACTCTCTTAAAATACTTGCATAAACAGTTAATATTGTGTATAAACATATAACCTCTAACTAGAAGCTGAATCTTCCAATCTCTGCAGCTCATTTATGGCCTTCTCAGACTCTGAAGAGATCTTTATCTACCAAAACAGCTATTTTGCTACATTTCTGAAAATAGCAATATGCCTCTTTGATCTCTTGTTATTGAGGAAGGCATTTTTCTCAACATAAACACAGAAGATCTTATGTTGTTGACTTCATTTGAACCAATGGTGAGATGAATCAAAAGATCATTTTTGAATAAATTTGTGGCTTTGATAGCAACACTTCCAAATTAAGGAGAAGCAACATCAAATTTCCCATTTTCAGGAAGTTATTTGTGGAACAAATATAGAATTATTTAATCTACTGGTAAGCGGACACATCTGAGGAAATTCTTCACCCAGAGGGTGATGAGGGACTGGAACATGTTGCCCAGAGGTTGTGTATGCCCCATCCCTGGAGTTGTTCAAGGCCAGGTTAGATGAGGCCCTGGGCAACCTGATCTAGTGGGTGGCATCCTTGCCTATGGAAAAGGGAGGTTGGAACTAGATGATCATCAAGGTCCCTTCAAGCCTGAACCATTCTATGATATTATTCTATGATTTTATCTCTGGAGCACATAGGTTTTTATGGCTTAAGTTCTTTTTGACACTTCCTGAAAAAAAATGTAGAATGTGAGTACAAGCATATGGCTCCTGCCATCAGCGATATAGTATTTGTTGAAAGATATATACGTTATATAGTATATAAAGAAATATATAGTAATTGTTGAAAAGGGCAAAAATGAATGACTTACTCATACTCCTAAGTCACATACTAAGGTTGTGAATACTAAGGTTGTGAATACTACGGTCGTGAATACTAAGGTCGTGAATACTAAGGTTGTGAATATTTGTTCTGTTTTCTGTTTCAATTTTTCAGTTTAATAATAATATTATGTATTAGTGAGTACTTTAAAATATCAGATATAATTTTAGAAGTCTTTTAAAAATAAAAGTACGTATCATTTACTACTTAATTAGCAAAACCAATAGATATGCTGAAATCTCATTGGAATTTTTTTGACTGAAACTTCTTGTTGATGAAGTTTTTAATTTTTTTTTGTAGTTTTTATTTTTTTTCCACAATAACTGCTTTCTGTTTAAAAATCAATAGAAGTTTTAACACATAAACTCCTTTCTCAAGGAAAACATTGAAAGTTGAATCAGAATCCAGAGTACTGTTTTCCTAACGGTGCTATTTTGTTGTATTTTAGATATCTAACCTACCCCAGTCCTCTGTCAGCTCAAGATCTCTGGAAGCATACATCTTTTTCTCTACTAATGTGGAAGCTAGTAGGACATCAAGAAAAATAGGTTTAAAAAAAGCTTTCCTTGAATACAGCCAGCAATACGTGACAAAAAGCCCTAATGTTTATGTGGAAACTATAATTGAAAATTAAAATGGATCATTTTTAGACGTTTTTACCAGACATACTATATTTTAATTTCTCTGAAAACCTCATAAATCAAAAAATTCTCTAAAATAATGACTGTTTTTATAAATATCATGCCTTATTTATAAACATTGTCACCTCTATCAGTGGGAAGAGAACAAGCAATGAAGATTTATTCCTAATTGCAGAAAATTTTAAAATGGCAAAAAATGTAAGTTTCTCAGATGAGTTAAACAGAAATTTTTGCTAAAACACTTAGCAGGATTCAATAGTTTAATGTTTTATTGTGAGAGGAGTTAAATTTATTAAATCGTTACATTTTTATTTTAAGGATGTATTTAACAATTCCATTAATAATAAATGTTTACAGGGGATCCCATGAAAGAACTTTGAAGTCTTTTCAGAGCAAATTATGAAAAATAAACCATTAAGCCTTACTGTAACCACAACTAAAATCGATGACAAAATAATTGATTCCACTGCACATTAAAAATGAGCAAAATATGTTTCATAATGTGGAACTAAGTGATAAAATGTCATGATAGTAAATTAACAGAAAAGCTTACTTCTGAGTTATTCCTTATATCTAGGTGGAGAAACGTTACTTCAAGCATTATTATGCAAGAGCAGGTAATAACACTAATATGTATAGCTTGTGAATAGATTTGGCTATCACAAATAAGTATCTCTCAGACAGTATTGCAAAAAGTTTGCTTGAAAATCAAGACATGATCAAAGCAAGCCAGTTTTAGAAAATTAAAATGCACCAACTAAACAGTGTAGCTGTGAACTTTACTAAAGTTTTCATTTGTGATCATTTTTCATGATGAAACTAACATACAGGGTTTCAAAAACACCTGTACAGTTTTAATTCCATTAAAAGATGAAAGAATTTATGTTCCTAATGTTCATAAATCAGAAAAAAAAAATTTTGTGCAAGTATAGCTATTTTAGCAGTGATTTTTTTTCACTGAAAAACATACAGTACAGATTCAGCTATGTTGCCATAATGTTGCATAAGCCTGCACAGTTTTTATTCTGTTCCCACATGCAGAATATCAGTATTCATACATTAAGTACATGATCACAATACAAAATATAGTAAAATGCTCACCTATAATACAACTTTCCAAGTGGTTGTTGTAGTCAGCGTTTTTTTCTGTAGTGAAAAGCAACACTAGGTTTGTTTTTGAAAAAAATACTAGTTTATGCCCATTGATTTCTTTGCCTGTAATGAAATAGTCTCCTCAAAGAATAAAAATCTCACAGGGTTGTTTATGGAAAAAAAAAATATCTATATACATATATACACACACATCGTATTTTTAGGTATGGGCAAGGAACAAATGAGAAACTGAAATGGATCACAGTTTTAGCATTTTATTGTGGTAAATAGGAGTACATAATTTCTGGAAGCCAATGAATGGACATGTTTCTGTGAGGATAAAAAACAGAACAGAACGATGACGATGGGTGCCTCTTCCAGTCAACAACCTAAGATGAGCAGAAGGAAAAGAATTATTTAGCATTGTACCCATTGTACTTTATATTCAATAGTAATGATTAGAAAACCTATATTGAAATTGGCTAAACAAAAAATAAAATAAAATAAAGAGAAAGAAAGTCAAAGAAAAGCAATTTGTTAAAAATTGCGGGATTTCACTTCAGAAAATTTTCTTCATTTTTTTTCTATATGGGAGATTCCCATTGAAAATTATTTAATCAAAAAGCCTTGCCATGGTGTATTATCTTTTTTTCCTTTTCCTTTTCCTTTTCCTTTTCCTTTTCCTTTTCCTTTTCCTTTTCTTTTTCCTTTTTTCATTTTCTTTTCCTTTTCCTTTTTTCATTTTCTTTTTCTTTTTCTTTTTCTTTTTCTTTTTCTTTTTCTTTTTCTTTTTTTTCTTTTTCTTTTTCTTTTTCTTTTTCTTTTTCTTTTTCTTTTTCTTTTTCTTTTTCTTTTTCTTTTTCTTTTTCTTTTTCTTTTTCTTTTTTTTTCTTTTTCTTTTTCTTTTTCTTTTTTTTCTTTTTCTTTTTCTTTTTCTTTTTCTTTTTCTTTCTTTTTCTTTTTTTCTTTTTTCTTTTTCTTTTTTTTTCTTTTTTCTTTCACTCTTTTTATTTTCTTTTTTCTCTTTAGAAGTTCATCATTTCTGGGGGAAATTTTTGTAATAATGTTGTGCCAATAATTTCTACCAGTTATCACATAAATGCAGAAACAGGAGTGGAATAATACAGTACAAGAGCTAAAACACCAAGACTAGCTCAGGGCTTCCTAAACAGGATAATTAGTACTAGTCAGTATGAGTAAAAATAGTGTAATTTAGCCAAAGTCAAAATTAAAGACTTAAATTTAAAGAATTAAATTTCACCTTATTTTGTATAATTTGTAGAATTTTTCCCCTCTTAGAGTACTTCTTGCCACTCTAGATAACAGCCACACTGATCTACAACTATCTGGTTTAGGAGAGTACTGCGTTGCATGTATTCACTAGCCAACCATCAGGAGAATTTTATTTCCTACACAAGAAAGTGTTCAAGTCAGATTTACCATTCTCAATTCTATCCCAAACACCTTTCTGTTACTTACTAAGTAAATTGTACTGCTACTATTAGCAAGCAGCCTCCAGTGATTTCATTGATTCATGCCCACTTAGGTTATGCCAAATTATCTCTGAACATCTATTTCATAACATAGCCTGAAAATAAAGTAAGATTGAGCTTGGAGAAGCATGAGCTAGCACTTTCAGTGAAATTAAGAATTAAAAACAACTTAATTGGGAAGAAAATACTAGTGTCAAGAAGAGGTTTAAAATGTGATAAAAGAAAACAAATTCAGCTACAGGATAAAACAGTAGTCAGAAACAGACAGTGAAAATTGCCTGTGGATGTTAGAGTTATGGATGACAGGGTTTATCTCAGCCTGGGATAGTACTCAAGTCTGGAGCACCATGACACATCACTAATATCCACAAATTAGCTGAAGAAAAAACAAATACTATTGGTAGGTAATTGACGAAATTGACTTCTGTGAGGAGATTAAAGGAGATAAATTCATATCATTTTTCTAAGTGTTTAGTCTGGAAAAAAATGTAGAATATTGTAACTACGTATTGTAGGTGGATTTAAGCACAGAGGAAGGAAAGGGATTATTTCAGGTGGCACAAGAGACCAGAAACACCTGAAGACATAATAGCTGACATTAAGAAAATGGTAATTTCAGATATACATTAGAAAATACTTTCTGATCCACTAGACTCTAATAAAGGAGACTATTGAAATCCTGACTGGTTAAGAAATTTAGCAATTAGACTGGAAGAAGTAACAGAAAATAAGATGGGAAAAACAGTACTTTACCTGCAAGAGAATTGATAAAAGCACTATCAGGTCATCTAATTCACCTTAATTTCTATGAAAATTAATGTTTGCTCTTTTCTCTTGGTTTAAGTTTTGCTCATCCAGTCATGACACCTCTTAAATATCTGGACCCAAAAACGTCTCTCATTCAGGCAGCAGTGCCTCAGAGCTATTCATACTAATTAGCCGAGGTCATTTAAATACATTTTGCATGAAGCACCTTAAACTCAGTGTGCCATTTTATGTATTTATCAAATTACTAATCAATATGCTATACCACAGTTACTACTGGGCCTTGAGCTACACACAGAATGCTACGTGAATTCAAATTGTGCAAGCTGCTGTTTGCATAAATGAAATTAAAGCGTATGTAGTGGTCATTATTCACAATACAAAAGAAATGAAGAAGTAGTCTAAATGCAGTACATGCTGCATTCTGTATTTTAAGTAAATCTCAACTGTGTTGTTTTTTTGTTGTTGTTGTTGTTTTCTTTAACAAATCTTCTATTAAACTAGCTTCAATTTCACTTTCTTTCTCCAGCATATTACCTCTACTGTATTGGTAAAGTAATTTATTCCATCCTCTGTGGAGAGCCTGGATCTCATTTGCCAGCATATTTATCTTTCCTGCCACTGCACTGTCATTCATCTGCAATCTCCACAGAATACCAGACCTGTGCAGAATTTCAATTAGGATTGATTCAACTAAATCCAGGCCACAGAACTGAGGCTGACAGGGTGACCCCCTGAGAATTTAATATGCTGAGTTAACAAATAAATAAATAAATATAGGAAAGAAAGACAGAAAGAAAGACAGAAAGAAAGACAGAAAGAAAGACAGAAAGACAGAAAGAAAGAAAGAAAGAAAGAAAGAAAGAAAGAAAGAAAGAAAGAAAGAAAGAAAGAAAGAAAGAAAGAAGGAAGGAAGGAAGGAAGGAAGGAAGGAAGGAAGGAAGGAAGGAAGGAAGGAAGGAAGGAAGGAAGGAAGGAAGGAAGGAAGGAAGGAAGGAAGGAAGGAAGGAAGGAAAAAGAATGAAAGAATGAAAGAATGAAAGAAAGAAAGAAAAAGAAAGAAAGAAAGAAAGAAAGAGAAAGAAAGAAAGAAAGAAAAAGAAAGAAAGAAAGAAAGAAAGAAAGAAAGAAAGAAAGAAAGAAAGAAAGAAAGAAAGAAAGAAAGAAAGAAAGAAAGAAAGAAAGAAAGAAAGAAAGAAAGAAAGAAAGAAAAAGAGAGGAAAATACAAAACAGAAAAACAGCAGAACTTTAACAGCATATTTCATTAAGTCCTCTATACACTCAATTTGATCTAGCTCACATTAGGTTTTTTTCAGACTCTGTATTGTGTGGGCAAACTGTTTTACAGTAGTTTTGATAACCACAGGAAAAAAAAATACCTTAAAAATCTCTACTTCTCTTTTGAGGTCCAGTTAACTTAAAGCCAGACAACTTGTAATGAACAGAAAAATGATTTCCACAGCTACCTTAAGCTTTCTATTCTGTATATGTATACATCAAAAAATCAACACAGTGTAAGTATACAGGTAAAATAGTTCTTTTCTTGGGTTCTTGATTTGACAGACTTACAGTGGTTTTCACCATAATTGACAGACTTCATCTGCTTGCCAGTTAAATGGCCTAAAAGAATTTCTTAAATAATTTGTGATTACTATGACAGTTTTGTGGGTTTAAAGACTGTTCAACTACAGAACAGTAACCTGAGAGGTTCTTTTTATCTCTACTATGTAGGTACATAGTATTGAAGTCTCAGTTTTATATTAGCTGCTGTAAAAAACATGACTTCTTCTTTAATTGTACACCAGAAGTGGATGTAAGTAAATACTGCCTTTTACTCCAAAATATTACAATAGAAAATAGAAATGATAGCAATTCCACATTTAATTATTTTTGTTGTCAACAAAGAATTCTCTTGAATATATTTTCCCTAAAGATCATTTTTTTACCATTGGAAAATATACAGCTATAAATTCCCACATAAGACAAGATAAGAACATACATATGAAATCAAATATAAAACCAAACATAGGAATTAAAAAGAAAAAAAAATAGAGTGGGAAAAATATCAGCACACGCACATATTTGTGTTAAATAAGACACGAGTCAGCTGGAACTCGATGAAATAATTGAGACACTGATACTGATATTTGTGCACACAGATACCACCACATCAATGAGTGTGGCATAAGCAAAGAACTGAACTGATATTTGCTTTTATTTTTTCCTACTGTGTTAACATAAATAAAGCAGAAAATATTTCACATATGACAAATATTTTATAATTTTTACCAGCCACACTTACAAATTTATCAGTGTATCATTATTACTATGAAGGAGAGGTACAATGACCATGAATTAAAATTCATTATCTACTCAAAGGGTCAAGAATTCAGTCACTATAAGGTAGATTTCTTTCTGAAATTTGGTCACAAGATCTACACATAACTACATTAAAAATGAAGCTGCATTAATACATAGTTTATTGCATTAGTAAAATAGATATGTGTCTTTAGTCTATAAGCACAGTGTGGGGTAGTATGGTTACACAAGAAATTGTGCTCCAGATATATTCTTCGACCATCACTTCTTTTCATGATTCTTCCAAGGTACCAGTTATAACTGTAACTGATTAGAATTTTTCTCCAGTACAACATATGTTGTGCAACCAGCACAAAGTACATTTGGAAGTACATACGTTTTTCTTAGTTCTTTTTCTTCTTTGTTCTTTCTTTGGGGAACAGCTGCAGTAATACAGGTGTATAACTACACTCCTTTTGGACTCCATTCAGATACAACAAAGAATTGTACAGTATGAAAATTTAATAATAACAATCAAATACAGTTGAAGAGGATGCAGGGTAATTTTACCTTCTTTCTTCCTTCATTTCTCTAGTTTTGATCTCTCTTCACTAATGATAAACCAAACTTTTCATTTTGGGGCATTTATCTGACTAACAGTACTTTGTTCCCCACTTTATAATCTGAAATTAAGATCAGGTGGTCCGATTCAGCAGTTTAGTCCAGTCTGTAGATCTAGCTCTTATTTTTAACAAATGCCCCCTATCAAAAAGCCTCTGCATCATAGAATTATGATATTAAAGACCAAGGAAGAGGGAAGGGAGCATAAGAGGGAAGAGACTATTAGAGTCCATCTGGGGAAAATGTTTCCCCAGAAAAGTTACTATGTGCTATAGAGAAAAGGAATAATAAAATAAAATAAATAATAAAATAAAGTAAGGAAATGGTACATTAAAATGTCAAAATAATAATAAAATTCAGGTAAGGTGTACCTTACCAAACTAGCCTCCGAATGCAAGATCATCTTCAATCGGCTTTATAAAACAATAATAAATTGCTATGTGGATGCAAATGAAGAAAAAGGAGTAGACTCTATGACACTGGGAAAACAGATCAACAGTAATGGTTCTTATTAGGAAAAGGATGTGATAACCGGTGAATACACACCAATAGAGGAACTCATGAAGGTAGTCAGTCTTTGCTTATGTGATAGGTTAGTTTTAATACAAGGCTGTAAGAACACGTCTCTAGCTCTTGTACTTGAAGTATCTTAAGTATTTACCTAAGTCTATAGATTCAGAGAATATAGGAGAGTAATATTTGTAGTATACTAGCTTACACTAAATAGTATATAGTATGTTAGTATACACTAAACTTTAAGTGCTTGTTCATTTCTCATGAAGTGCTTTTCTAAATAGCTAAATGTTTCCTGATTCTAGACCTAAAACTGAATAGCATAATTCCTGGAAAATTAGTAATGATACATAATCCCAGAATAAACATTGGAGTGATCATTTTTCAATATTTTATGGTATGTAATTAATAGTAATAGTGACAGTGATAATAACTACTTTCCCACGCAACTTAGTATAAAGTATATAATCTTCTGGATTTTAGACTGAGAATACAGGTCGAACACATTTTCTGCATATCTAAATGATATCCGCAGGCAAATTTTCTTTATCAGACTACATGTAATCAAAAGAAATTACTCTAGATATGCAAAGAAATCATTCTAAGCAGCATACTTAAAATAGATGATAGACTTTTACTCATAAAATGGACTGCTGCAAACAGAAAGGACTGGTCAGACAAATGGAAATAAAAGATCAGAATTGAATTCTGTCCTGTGTTTGAATACTAGTGATAGCTCAAACCATTAGCTCATAAGTAAATGGAAATATTGTTGAACCAAAAATATTGTGAGATATAAGACAAGATCTGTTCACCATTTAAAAACATCAATCTGCAAACATTTTTCTTCTAAGAAAAGCAAAATATTATTCTTTTTTTCCCCAGTGTCCTTTCTTTTTTAAATAC
This sequence comes from Anser brachyrhynchus, assembly GCF_964034855.1. Taxonomy (NCBI): domain Eukaryota; kingdom Metazoa; phylum Chordata; class Aves; order Anseriformes; family Anatidae; genus Anser; species Anser brachyrhynchus. The sequence continues at coordinate 23,032,478 of NC_137699.1, read as the reverse complement.
AGACTGCAATTTCATCTCTACTTTTATCACATCAAGCAAAGAAACACTTCACTGTGTTCCCTATATTTTGTTCTAAAAATATTGCAGAGCTATTGATGGTGGAAATTTTGGCTGTTCATCGACTAGTTTCTTATCTTATGACATAACACTATATATGAGAATGTTGTGGTTTAACCCGGCCAGCAGCTAAACACCACACAGCCGTCCGCTCACCCTCCCCCCTCCCTCTCTGGGATGGGGGAGAGAAACGGGAAAGTGAAGCCGGTGAGTTGAGATAAAGACAGTTTATTAAGACAGGAATATAATAATAACAATAATAATAATAGTGATAATGATAATAGTATTAATAATAATAATGTGTAAGAAACAAGTGATGCACAATGCAATTGCTCACCACCCGCTGACCGATGCCCAGCCTATCCCCAAGCAGCCGGCCCCCCACCCCGGCTAGCCACCCCTATATATTATTTAGCATGACGTCAGATGGTATGGAATACCCCTTTGGCCAGTTTGGGTCAGCTGTCCTGGGTCTGTCCCCTCCCAGTTCCTGCTGCACCCCTAGCCTGCTCGCTGGCAGGACAGAGTGAGAAGCTGAAAAGTCCTTGGCCTGGTGTAAACACTGCTCTGCAACAATTAAAAAATCAGCATGTTATCAGCGCTCTTCTCATCCTAATCCAAAACATAGCACCCTACCAGCTACTATGAGGAAAAATTAACTCTGTCCTAACTGGAACCAGGACAGAGAAGATTTCCTTTATTTATTTTGCCACTCATGGTCATCTCAGAATCAGCTTGACACAAAGTCCCATCACTGAAATAACCCTAATAAGTATCTTATAAACCATTTAATTTTTTGTCTGTATGGAGAACCCTAGATTAGAACAAACCCATTCTTTAGATCCTACACTTACCTATCTTAAAAAATATCACCAGTTCTGAAATCTATATGGAAAACCACGTGATTCCAAAATTCCTTTAGATAGCTTTTAAATGCTGTAGATGGACTCTGATGAGAGGAAGGTTTCACCTTGTCTTTTACCTTCATTTTACTTGCTTGCATTTTTTTTAACCTACTGTATTTTTGTATTTGTATTAAACTTATTATACCCTTTAAAATTACTAACTTAAGAATCAATCCCAATGACTTTTCTTACAAATACTTAAGGAAGGAAAAGAACTGCATACATAGGTCTTCCCTGTGTTATTCACAATTTTCTCTCCTTTCTAGTAATGTATTTTGGTCTTTCAATTTATTTATACAATTTTTATTATTACTTTTTAGTGCTTGATATTACTTCTTTTGACTTATTTTGTCTGATTGTTCTACTGTTTTTATTCTATTACCTTACATTCAGCTCTTTTCCATTCTTGTGCATTTTTTTTCTTCTTAAAAGAGATTTGATGTAGCCACATAGATGATTTAATATATTTTCTATGTATATTCTTTACTAGGAAAGTTTGTTGTTGCACTTTTAATAAGGTTGCTTACTTTGACTGACAGCTCTGTTGTACTAGATTTTGTTCCCAAGAAGCTTTATCTTCTTTTCAATGATTTTACTGAGACTTTTTTTGTTGTTGTTGCTTTCAAGGTTTAATGATATCACTTTATTTAAACCATTCAGAAATTTCACTCCTAACTTTACATACTGAGGTAAAAAACCAAAGACAGAAAAAGTAAACCTATATCTTTTCACTTACATCTGTATAGGTACACCTAGTCCTCATCAGCTGCATGTTATATTTCTACTACGGTTGCTATTTTAATTAGGTTTTGACAATATATATTTTATTCCCAGTAATGTAATTTACAAAGTCATTTTTAGATATTTTTTGCAGTTACTCATTGCTGAAAATGGGATTTTCAAAGGCACATTGACCCAGTTCATTTTTCCAAATGAAACTCACTTTCTCATTTGCTGAATGCCATTTTTTTCTGTGTGAAATAAAATCTTTTCAATAAAGAGGAAATACTTCACTTATTAATGTCTATAGCAATAGTATATTGACTTCAGTAGGCCCTGGATTAGGTTGTGGACACAGACAAGTATGAAACACGGGTAATGACTAAGGCTGTAAAGTTTCTAAGTATTTTGTCTACTAGAAATTCTGTTCAATCCTCACACAATTCGGCTTTTGTCCTTTAAGTAGATTTAAAAAGAGCAGTGATTCCAGCAAATGGGCTAGAACTATTCCAGCAATCCACAATACCTTGAATAATATAGTCACTGCAATATGATGCACCTGGAATGTATGTGCAGCATAAAGACAATGTCTCCTGTATGGAACCAGGTAGATATACAATTTCATTTTACAGCATATCTATGACACTATAAAACAAAAGTAAGCACATTATTCTAGGATGTTCCCACTTATACTGTGCAGAGAGCAGCTGGGGGAGAGGCCAGAATTTTTGCAATGAAAAACAATAAAAGACAACCATTAACTGGAATTAGGCTTTGTTATTTCTGCAGTTTACTGAATGGATTGGTAGGGATTGCTTTTCTTTGAAGATATATTCTACAAAGGACAACACAACTGCAGAACTGTATGATGACATGATCCCACCAGTCATTTGTTCTATACCCAATACTGACTGTATCAGAGCTTCAAGATTCCACAGTTTAGTAAGACTTCATTCCTTTCAGAGTGTACTCTAGGGTACAGATTAGCTATTCCAGTTGATCTGTGAAAACAAGATTTGCGTGTTATCATTTTGCAACCCCTTGACAATATGACCATCAACGGTGAAATTCAAAAATGTCCAAGATGTCAGTTAGACTAGATTATTGGGGGCATATAATTTGCCAGGACTCCACTGCACTTGTCAATAAACCCACACATAAGGAAATATGTCCTCTAATCTCAAATCCTTATATTTCTATTTATAGTAATAGACAAGAGGAGATGCTTTCTGAATTATTAAAAAATAAAAATCTATGTTCCTCATTAAATCAACACTCATCACATGGCAAGTTACTCCCATCCATATATCCATAAACCACCAGATCAAGATGCATATTTTTATAGGCTATACACTTAAGTAACATTTTTTTTTTTATTGAAGACTACCTGCTAGTATATACTGTGAGTTAGTATAGTAAAATAATAATTAAAAAATAATAATTAATATACCCTCAAGAGTCTAGTTAACTCCATATTCAGCTTTCTATTCTAATCATGCCTCACTTGGCTGTTAAAATAAAGTATATGCCTAGAGCAGAATAGCTCTTTTGAGCAAAGTAATCAAAGTATCCATAGTTTAAATTTAAATCTTCTTTGAAACAAACATGTACTTACTTGTCTTGTTTTCAGCCACATTACTGTAACTTAAGCTCGTGTGAATTTACAGCACACAACTACTCCACAATGATTTCCCATGTTGATATTAGGAATACATAATAATGATATAATAAGAACAAATTGAACTTAATCCTTCCCTTGGTAAAACAAAATTCAGTAGGTGTTGTCTTTAAGGGAAAGACCTTGGACAAAAAGAAAAATCTTGATAAATGATTTGCACTGTATTACATGAACTTCTAAAAAGTGGATTGAGTAATATGTGTTCATTAATAATGTATTTAGTGATTCACTGGAAAAAAAAAAAAATGATTTCATATATTATTCACAAATATTATTCAAACATGTCCAAAAAAAGCCCCTGCACAAAATCTATGACTTCAAGTCTGCAGTGTGGTCTGCAGAACCATATTCATATCTCTGTGACTTCTTACTGTTTCTGTTCCAACAGCTTTTTAGGAAATGACTCTTGATAGCTTCTAATTAGTGGGAATCCACTGTAAGATTAAAATCTGTGGGGAAAAAAAAAATTGTCCTTTGTCTTTCAATGTGTTATATTCAGAAAAATTATTTTATGCTTAATACATTTCAGACAGTTCAATTTATCATTTGGTCCTTGAAAGAATTTTTATTTTTTCCATAGCAACAATACCAAAGCAGATCAAATTCATTAAATGATTATTAATAGTGCTCACATATCACTAACTAGAAAACTTGATTTCAAATACTTTACACTTTTGACGGAGCAAAAATGCAAAAAGCAGATTGCAGACAAATATTTTTGTGTTTATTATTCCCACCTCATTTGATGTGAATGGAACTCATACATTTAAACATGTTGATATCTCCTTAATCACTTATCCCTAGGCAAAGGTAGCTAAGACTTACAATGTGTCAAGTATATCCCTCCTAAGCATATATTTTCATGGCTTATGTCAGCTCTAGGTAATGAGTGACCTTGTTATAGCAATGTGTACATGGACAGATTTTCACTCTGAGGACTGCAGAGAATATTCTTTGTATCATTCTGACTTCAAAACCACAGGTAGACTTTTGAGGATGCAGTGTAAAGAGAGACTATGCATAACTTGTCCATAACATATTCAGGTAAAGATGCAGTCTTTCACAAGTTTAAATTAAAGTTGTGGTCCCATTCAAAGACTGTAAAGACAGCTGAAGCCAGCTCCACTTCTAACCAAAAATAATATCTGTTGGAAAATTCTTATGTCAAACTTTGTCAAAAAAGTGTCATTTATACATATATTTATTATCCAGAGAATGACATACTGTTTGTATACAAGACAAAGCTTCCATTCAGAGTGTTATTCTAACCCTTGTCCTTGAAAGAACTACATAGATGCCAGTCTTCCTAAAGAGGAATAATGCTTTTATATTACTTGGGATTACTCACATGCACTGAATTATTTTTAGGCAGAATATATATGTCCTGGTTTCAGTTAGGACAGAGTTAATTTTCCTCCTAGTAGTTGGTAGGGTGTTATGTTTTGGATTAGGATGAGAATAGTGCTGATAACACGCTGATGTTTTAATTGTTGCAGAGCAGTGCTTACACCAAGCCAAGAACTTCTCAGCTTCTCACTCTGTCCTGCCAATGAGCAGCCTAGAGGTGCAGCAGGAACTGGGAGGGGACAGACCCAGGACAGCTGACCCAAACTGGCCAAAGGGGTATTCCATACCATCTGACGTCATGCTAAATAATATATAGGGGTGGCTAGCCGGGGTGGGGCACAGGTTGCTCGGGGATAGGCTGGGCATCAGTCAGCGGGTGGTGAGCAATTGCATTGTGCATCATTTCTTTCATACACATTATTATTAGTAATACTATTATCACTATTATTAGTAGTAGTATTGTTATTATTATTTTCCTGTCTTAATAAACTGTCTTTATCTCAACTCACAGGCTTCGCTTTCCCGTTTCTCTCTCCCATCCTAGAGAGGGAGGGGGAGGGGGAGTGAACGGCTGTGTGGTGTTTAGCTGCCTGCTGGGTTAAACCACAACAGTTTTAGAGTCTAGGTAAACCACAAGCAGATGGCAGACATAAATGTGTGAATAAGCTATCACTAATGTTCAGCGCAGACCTGATCCAGATCTTTCGAAACCCATGGAAGTCAGCTTCAGCTGAAACAAACCATTTTACTTTTGGATTTCCATGTGGTGAAGAATATTTTAACTATTTTCCTCACTCCCATTTCAAGAAAGTCTCACAGTAAAGTGCTAAAAGTGGAAAATAACAAGAAATTAAAGTACATGAAAATCAATTCTTGAATGATTGCTTTATCAGAGACAAGGAAAAATACAACCAGCATAATTAATCATCTTATCTTTAAAGACTTTTAATTAATAGTTGCATATGTTCTTTCTGAATATAGGAAGAAAATATTAACAAGGCCCACAACATTCATATAGGACCTATACAGATGAATTTCACAAATTTCCAAGGAGTCACTCGTTCATATCCCCAACAATATAAGATGGTTTTGATGTTCCAAATATTAGTGGAAGAAAATACCTAATGAGTAATTTCTGAGAAGCCACAGATGACAAAAAGCATATTGCAGAAGGCTCAAAGTTTGATATGAAATATTTAGGTTTTGGTTTTTTTTTTTTCTTTTCTTTGACTGATTGGATAGCTTCCACATGGATGAAATACATACTAAATTATTTACAGATAATTACATCGCTGTATTTTTGCTAAAATATTAAGATGCCATTGTCCCACAGGATAAATTGTGACAGACACTGGCACATCAGCTAATGAATAGCTGTGGGGTAGTGGGAAAAAAGAGCTACCACAAGACCCTGGAATTAGGAAACAGAATGTCTGTAAATAATCCACACTCAAAGAAAAATGTCACTTTTCTTCTCCCCCTCCCTCCTACTAATTACATATAGAACAAATGCTCAACATTTGGTAGATGTTGCTTGAAGGCATTTTTTTCTGGAAATAGTCTCAAGGCCTCCTCCACTCCCTTTTCATTATAGGAAAGTATGACGTAGAAATACTGAATAATAACCTTGAACCAAAAATATTTTCAAATACTCACAAGAGTGGGCAGCCATTTTGGAGAAAAGATATATCACTACAACAGAGGAATGCAGTTCTCATATCATTTTTGTAATTATGGAGGAATGTTTTTTCACATCGCATTGTGAAACAATGAGAGGAACATTCCCAGGAAATATAGACAGATCATCACAGAATCAAACAGCAAGTCTACATTTTAAACAAATATTTAAACATTAAATCTGCTATAATTTGCCAAATCTCACCTTCCATTTCAATTAATAGAAATAAAACTATCTGGAATATTTATGCTGAAAAAAAAAGTACTTGAAAATTATTAAAAAGTAAAAATTAGCAAGACTCTCAAATATTATTATATTTTCGAGAAATAGAAGAAAAAATCCTTACGCCTAGCATTATGGGATTGAATATAGTCCAAAGGTGTCCTGCAAAATAAGGTACCCACTTTCATAGGACACACCTGTGGTTCTTGAAAGGGTGAAATGTATATCATTTGTAAGAAAACACTCCTCATAACCTCAGGCTGTGATTCTGACAAACCATGTATTTTGTTGTTAATTAAAGGATTTGTATGGCCTCACCTTACAATTAGTGATAGGAATCTATCTTTAAGACACCAGACTGTGCCACGTATCTAACGTAACAGTCACCAGCATGTTTATAGCCCTAGTGAATTACAGTTCTTCATTTTCTTGGCTGCATTAGGCAAAGTATTGCAAACAGGTCAAGAGAGGTGATCCTTCCACTGTACTCAGCATTGTTGAGGCCACACCTGGAGTGCTGTGTCCTGTTCTGGGCCCCTCAGTACAAGAGAGGCACAGACATGTTGGAGAGAATCCAATGTTGGGCCACAAAGATGATTAAGGAACTGGAGTACTTCTCCCATTAGGAAAGTCTGAGAGAGATGGAACTTTTCAGAGAAGAGAAGATTCAGGGAGGATCTCATCATAAATACCTGAAGGGAGGAAACAATGAAGATGGAGTCAGACTCTTTTCAGTGCCTAGTACCTAGTACCTAGGACCTAGGACCTAGGACCCAGGACCTAGGACCTAGGACCTAGGACCTAGGACCTAGGACCTAGTGCCAGGACAAGAGGCAATGGGCACCAACTGGAACACAAGAAGCTCCATCTAAACATCAGCATAGTCTTCCTTACTGTTCAGGTGATAGAACACTGGCACAAGTTGCCCAGAGAGGTTGTGGTGTCTCCCTTCTTGGAGGTCTTGGAGGTCTGGACATAGTCCTGGATAAATGTAAAAAGAAGCCTATAATTCCCCCTGGGAATCAAAGTATCAAAGTAAATTAGTTACATAACACCCACCTATTCCTTTGAAAACATCCCTCTTACTAAGATTTTTATAATAATGAGTTATACTAATGTGAACAGTGTTAATTATTGTTCTGAGTAGACTCATAAGTTTGGGCTGAACTGTATCACAACATAAAGTTAATACAAGTCACCATGGAAAAACAAAGAGAAAAAGTAAACAGGCAAAATATAGTAAAAATTCATACAACTTTCAAAATAATACAAATGTTGTAAGGTGTTTCTTACAGAAGCAAATTTGAAGAGAGATACTGGTGCCTTTGCCACCCAACTCCCCCCCGCCCTCACCCCCCCCCCCCCATTCAAAGGCAAGCAATATCTCTTTACATTTGTTTCTGTACATGAAAAGGTACTTTGACCTGGGTTTCATGATGTTTTATTTAGTTTTGGGACACAACCTGATGTGACACAATAAAATGTGATATGTCTGTCAATTTTACTAAAGCAGTGGGAATGAGTAAATATTCATGCAACTTGAATCTTTTTCTGTTATCTGTTCCTTCTGAATACACAGCTATTGGCATGTCCCTTCATGAGCAACACAAAAGAGCAGTTGATGTCCCATGGAGCACTGGGAAAAAATAAAAAATAAAAGTTTGGAAACAATTCTGCTCAAATTCAAAACTTAAGAATTTTTGGCCCTTGTCTAAGCTTGAAAGAATGACAACATAACTGTCTCCTCAGCTGACAATTGTGGTGCATCTCAGTGTTTTATGACTTCAGTTGAGCATAAAGCAGCCAGAACAGATTAGTTTTGAAGACAAAAAAGATTCTTGTCTGAGGAAAGAAAATGTTACAGAAACAGCAAGATATGCAACTAGAATAGTTTCTAATTACAGAGCCAAATTCACTGCCAGCTTTTGCAAGAAAGAGTTTTCCCAATAGTTGACAAGTAACTTCCTGGCAGCCTTTACCACAGCATTCTTAACACTGGCTAAAAAATGAATGATCCTCTACTTTAGTTAAAACTCCCAGAAAGGACAGCAGTTCAAGCGTCTTCTAGTCTCTTAAATTGATACTTTCCAAGCTTTGTCTCTGCTGTCAAAAAAGTGAGATTACACTATAATACATACATTAGCTACTTTGCTGTGAGTCCTCGGGGAGGCCAAACACTGCAGTTTTAAATGAGATAAACCAGCGGTGAGAAGTGTTGACATCAACTATATCACAAAGAAGATTGCAGACGTGTGACCTTCACTGTGAATTCCCGGTGAGATGACAATGGCCAGTTACCTTGTCACATCTCTACCAATTCCAACCTTGTGCTGCTGATGACACAGCACAGGTCACAGTCTGAGACAGGATGAGTTTTAAGCAAGACTGTCTGAGCCCTGGCAGACAGGGACTAAGGCTCATAAGAAGGAAGAAGCCAGGCTGGAGAGAGTAGCAAAGCAATAAACTAATGTGAGGGGAGAGCTATGCCCAGGCCTTGCTTCTCTCCCTCCTCTTTTCTGAGTCTGCCATTAACTCCTTGAAATATAGTTGATCCCACTGGTTGAGCACAGTCTAGTCTTTATATCACTTTTATGAGTAAGGTATAAAGATACGTACATAGTTTTCTTCCTGCTGTTTGTTTTCAGACTTTTAGCTAGCTCAAGCAATCTTTTAGAAGGAACATTTCTGAGATACATTGAGAACTGGAAATTGATATCCTGTCTGAAAGTCTATTTGTACTTTTGAAGAATCTCCCTTCAGAACTGAGGAGATAGAGCAGGATTTTGCTACATTTTCACTGTTTTGAAAATGTGACTCAACATGTATATGCTCAATATCTTCTATGTCATCTTCTAACCTGGCAGCTTAGTAAAATGGTAAAAGTATTAAACACAGTCAACCTGTAAATTTCATTACCACAAATGTAGAGGAATATACCCTGAATTAACAAAAGGGAAAGAGAGGAGAGAATGCACAGGTAGAAGCATAATCAGGACTTGTTTCAAGTATGTACTAAAGTTCAGCCTGAGATTTACTTGTCAGCATCACCAATAAAAGGGATAATTAATGAAGCCTGCATTTAAGAGATAAAGGACACTGTTGAATTTTGTTAATTTTCTTGGAATAAGAAGCAATAGTAGAGTAACGAAATTGAAGTTTCTGCTAACTTTAAATTCTTTCCAGCTATTTCTCTTTTTGTATAAGAACAATTGCTTGAAAATATTAAAGACTGGGAACAAAAAGAACCAAAGATGACAGAACAGAGTGGTTACTCATTATTTATATAGTCAGGAAGTCTGTTTCCACTTTGCAAGTTCAAGATAATTTCTCATACAAATAATATAATAAATCCACCATTTTGATTTCATTACAATCAATAAGGACCATATTCACTTCAACTAAGTGAAGAGACTCTGTCGAATCACATTTGTTTTGATCAGGTGGTATTTTAGAAGATTTTTGATACTGACCATTCTTTTGCAGTTAATAGTCTTTTCAAATTCATACATCACAAATAGTTTTTTTTCAAATTCATACATCACAGCTTTTGTGCTTGATGAACTCTCAGTTAATGTTCACCAAAACAGATAGATCATATTTTCCACATTGGCCAACAGTGTCAGCCTATCCTTGTGCTACACACACATTTCACACATTTTGTCTCAATTTTATACATTAGTTGATCATGGGAGTGTTTATGGTCTAAACTCAGCAAAACAGACTGTGCAAGAACAGCTTTTATGACAGAAATATGAGCATGAGCAGAGTACACAAACAGAGCACCCAAAACTCTTTTGTTCAGTACTGATCAAGTTGAAGAACCATCATCTGGATTTAAACATAACTGGAGAACCTCAAGGACACTTTTGAAGCAAAGACTGAGTTGGTTTCAAAGAAGCATAAAACAGTATGAAAATTTTTAACAGTAGAAAGAGAACTTTGAGGAGAAACAACAGCACTGTTCACAGCCACCCCTCAGTGCCAAGATGAGCACTGTCCCCATGGGACACTGGCAGCAGTTGGCACCCAGCTAGGCATGACATGTGAGGATCCGCAACCAGGTGTGCCTGCACAACATACGGGATATTGGCTGGGAACAGAGAACAGGAGCACACTCATCTCTGAGAGCAGGGGTGTTCAAAGGAGGGTAAGGTGCCCAGCCTGGAGAGTGGGCCTGCTGGTAGCCCACACCACCAATGATGGAGAGAGGTGACAGGGAAGGTGATATGATGGCATTAGATGGTTGTTTAGAAGGTTTATAAGATTGCTTAGAAATTCGTAATGTTTATAAATGCCTTGTAAGTATGTTGCATTTTGATTTGTCTGTTGTACTGCTGATATTGAACCTGAATATGTAGTTCATTACCTGCTTGTTAATTACATGTCATTGATAAATCAATGGACCATTCTGATCAATATTAGTTTTAAACTGCATGAGCTGAGCAGTTTTTTTTCTGCAACAGCTGATTGCTTCCTGTCTGTTCCAAACAAGCAAGGCAATGCAGATGGTAACTTGTACTAAACAGAATACTGATATTTAAAATTTGATATTTAATATCTGAATATCCATTCATTATGAAAACCGTATAATTTTTTTTTTTTACAAAAGTATTGTGACACTAAGCAGAGTAGCTTTATCATCATTGCTAAAGGACAAAAGTACAAGGAACTAATTAGGTTAGCAATTTTCTCAGAAGCTGTGAAAGATATAAATCCCATTCATAATCCCACATCAAATCCTAATCAGTGAACTATTCTGAAAGGCAGTAATTTACTATAGACCCGATACTTACTATCGTAAATACAATATTATTTTATTTATTTAAATTTATTTGAAATACAATAGTATTGTATTTACAATACAATAACATTATCAGTGAGATATGCTGCAAGTGAAAGATGTTTCTGCTTTGGGCTTTTTCCACCAACCAGTGTTCAAATCAACACTTATAGACTGTTATGATGACTTCCTCAGCCTTCTGAAAGATGAGGTTACCTTTTACTCCTTGCACATCCTACTTACACATGAAGCCATGATGACGTAAACTGCATGAACATACTGGGCATATTTTGGAATCATACTGTGCAGAAAACTGATTTTTTAATTAGTCAGACAGGTAAAAATCAATAATTCATCCTTTGGGTAGATTAGACACTTGTTTTTCTTTTTCCAATGAAAAAGTTTATTTTTTATCATTGTTAAATGTAAATAAAGAACTCAGATTCATAGAACCTTAGATGAAAATCAGGTTTTCTTCTTCTTGGATTTCATACTTCAGAATGCTCTGTAAAACATAAATATTAAGTGAAAGTTGTATTATAATCTCTTACCTCTCTAATTTAGAGAAAAGAAATCAGATGAGTGTTGATCATTTCTCCAAGATATATAGGGGGTGGGACCTAGGTAGGTTTTGAACTCTTGCTAGTTATGTTTCTTCATCAGTAGGAAAACAGATCACTAGGAAAAAGATGTTCATTGATGGATCCTCTATTACACAAACTGATACATTGAGAGAATAGCTGCAAAACATTACCTTATACGGTTTGCAGATCCTCCATTGTGTTATTTGTATAGAACTTTCTTCATTTCTGTTGTAGATACTTTGAATAGCAGGTATCTCACTTGAAAGTATTGATGCAGTAATATTGCATTGTGATGAAAATATTTTTTTTCTCCAAACTTACATCTAAAGGGTTTCTTTGTAAATTGAAGTAAGAGGCCAATCATCATGCTTCAGAAAGTTTGTCATATCCTCTTAAATTTTATCAGAACTGAAAACTAAGTAAATCATGAACCTTAATTTCAAAGGCAATGGATTTAGAACTGCAATCTATGTTTCAGACCCTCTGCTCTCTGAGATTTTGCACTGTTTCTTTCAAAATCACCTGTGCAAGAAGAAAAATAAAAGTAATGAAGGATGTTAAGTGCATGAGGTATCAACACCCTTTTATAAAACCACATTTAGCAGAAAAAATAAATGAAATGAAGACACTGGAATGCTTAAGAAAATTCCCTCTCTATGCATCTACAGTTACATATTTGTTTAGCCAAATCTGCCACCATGTAAAGTCAGCAGAGTGTAAGCCTATTAAGAGAACTACTCACAATGTTCAAAAATGTAGCCTACCTGTATGTTTTTGGAAAATCAGAACACAAAGAGTCAGAGAAATTGAACAAATACAGGATAATTCTAAAACATGAACTGGAAAAAAAAAAAAAAAAAAAGTTGTACAGCTCCAGTAAGTTGTGCATTAAAATAAAATTTTGGAATATGCTGAACTCCAAACCTAGGGCACCAAAATTTATAAAGGATTGAAGAATAATGACTAATGAATTAGTCAAGGTCGCAAAGACATTTCCTCTGCCTGACATTTACTAATTGTTTGATCTTACACTGATACAATCCTGAAGTACTATATTAATTAATATACTTTAAAATACCAAAAATGTGACTTCATGAATGAGTTACATGTGAAAACTGGAAACTAAGATAGAAAATTCTTCAGATACTTGGTAGACATAATCATATGTCTAGTTGCACACATATAGTCAGAACAGAGAACAGAGGTATCCTGGTAGAGCAGTTCCAGGATTTGGAGTTTGTGGTGATTATGTAACTATGACCTCATACTGTGAAGTTGTAACTAAAGAGTTAACACAAGTGACTGGTAAATAAATAAGAAACTAGCTAGTAAGCAAATAGATGAGACTTTAATTCCATGTTTGGTGCTGATAAGATCAATATTGGAACGTCATATCCAGTCTTGACTTTCATGATTTTAAAAATATTGAAAAGCTGGGAGAGAATTCTGAAGAGCCTGAAAAGTATATGTGAGGGCTGAGAGACAACTTTACAGAAAAAAAAAAAAAAAAAAAAAAGTTGGTTCTCTTATCAAACAGATGCTTGAGAGTCTTTCTTGACTTAAAAAAAAAAAGAGTAGAAAGACGCACAAATATATCTCATGTCAGATAGATCAGATCAGATAAATTCAGATCAGATAAGTGAGCCCTTCTATATCAAGGGTAAACAAGATTCACCACTAAAATCACAAACAGCAGTAGATTTTCCACTTGTCAAAACTTTGAAAACAACTATTTTTCCTAAATTTCCTAAAATAAATTTATGATTCTTTATTTAAAAAATTTGTTTAGCTTTTTCAAAATAAAATGTTCTTTACTACTCTTTTCAAAGTTTTCTAAAAACTTGTGTCAATTTCAAAATAAAACCATTATCAAAACAAAACTGTTTTTTTCATTATTAAAATATTTAAACACATATTTTTGCTTTCCTAGATAATCTTCTATTTCCTCTATCTAGCTCTTACTTGCATAATTTTATAGAAATAAATTACTCTATCTAAATTTAGTAGTGGAGTAACTGCATGGATTCTCTGATTTGGACTACTTCAGATAAATAATTGCTTCTGTCAAATAAAGCACTCTGTTTATCCCTACTGCTTTAAAATCTGTGAATTTGTGTGCATATGTGTGTTGACTCTGACCACGACACAGAACATTTGATTGAAACAACAGGTCATGGATTTCTTTAAATATGGAAAGCAGGTGTTCTTTGCCAGAATACAAAGGGCTTCTTCTTATAATACTCTCAAATGCTCATGAAACGTGGGTATGCCACGTCTTGTGGTATTGTAAACAACAACTTTCTTCCCTCCAAATTAATAAAACGTAACAAATTTAAGACCTTGTCAGCTTGATAACCCCACTGTTTTGTGTTTCTGCGTATATTCACTCAGATGTATGTGGAAATACAGATGCCTTTTTACAGTTTGGTTACCATCCCAGTGACCTTAGGATTGGCTTATGCAGGTTTAATCTAAGCTTTATTAATTGCTGTTTGGAAGAGGCAGGGATTTAAATAAAAGAGTGATTGCTGTTTTAACAGCAAAAGATAATCACTTGCTATTCACAGAAGTTAGAAGGATAATAGAGAAAACTTAATTTACCAAGACTTCTACATGTCTCTATATTTGCTCACACCACCACTAACTCCAAAAGAAGCCAAAGAATTTAAATATAACTATTAAAGAGTGCACTAGCATTAATTAAATTTGGAAATTAAGTTTATAAGTGCATGTTTAGGAAAACTAGACAGAAAGAAACTTAAAGATGGCAATGCTGATACACAGTCATCACACCTCCTCAGCAAAAGGATAAAATAATCTATTTTTGTGGGATTACAGCCCAAAAGTGTTTTGCATTAGCATTTTGCATTTCTTTAATGCAGGTCCTAATGAATTTAACTTCTCATGTCTTTCATTAAACTCAATATCCTTTCATGGACAAAAAGTGTAGCACAATTTATACGTCAAATGAAGAACCTAAATTATTAAAATCTAAAAAAAACTGTAAAGGTGTACCAAAATGCAACAAATATTACTACTACTCCAATTATAGAGATAATAATACAGTCTCAACACAAAACAATGTGATTAATGGTACTACAGTTAAAAGTTGTTAGACGTCAAAATCTCACATTATTTCCTCTCTTTTTGTGTGTGTTATTCTCATCCATCCACTGCTCTTCTTATCTTAAGATCAACAGATTATGTCAAGGGAAGAGGCTTGGAAAGTTGGCAGAACCATGGGGTCTCCAGCAGGAGGGTGATATTAATGACAGAGACATGAGATGTTGCTACCAACAGCTTTCCCTTCCTCCTCACTCTTGTGTCCACTTGAGCACATACTTCTGGAGTTTTTTAATGCATTTTAGACCTTGCTCTTTTTTTTAACATCATGTTACAGCCAACTTTTGCATATGGTGCATCGTAAATGTTAGATAATTATTCTTCTACTTTTTTGTTACTCAAAAATGGTTTTGTCCACCTACTAAGTTGGTATTACTTTCAGTAACTGACCTCATGCATATTCATAGAGCCTCTGTTATCAGCCTGTGCCTACAGCTACAAAGCCCCTGCTCTCAACCCAAGCCTGCAGTCATTTATGCAGCATCATAGTTATACTGGAGAAATAATTCACTCTTACAGAGCATAATTAGTTGTTATGACTACTAGCATCAAAAATATTAATGATTGGATTTACTCCACATGTTTAAAGAAAGATAAGTAGAACTAAAACAAACTAGATGACATCCACTTCATTATTAAGCCATTTTGTTACAACTAAAAAAGTTAAAACAAATTCCAATCAAGCCAAAATAGTCCAGGAAAAGCAAGCATGACAGCCACAGGCCTGCTGTTCACTTAACACAGAGCCAGTGGTCTGATAGCAGCAACATATTCTCTGCATTTCTGGACTACAAGGATACTCTTTTTATTACTTTTCCTGCAGAAAGCGGATTTGTTACAAGAATTCAAGGGCATTTTTTTGTGCATCCTCTGTACCTGAATGTCTGAATTTGATATCTAGATCAACAAACCTCAGTCCTCTTTTTGCTGGCTTCTGGTGCAGACACACTATATATTGTGAGCATTCCACGGAATAGGCCAGAAAAAATGGTTCTCCAAATACTCTACTGTGGAGCACTGTCTCCTGGGAACTAGCAGAAAGGCACTGCTTTAAATATTTATGAAGTGAACTTGTAAGAGTATTTGGAAAGTGCATGCCATCAATTCAGTCTTGCTTAGGTAAAGATCTGGGCAGAATGTCCTGCAACTAACAGGGCTTTTCCATTACTAACAACATTTTCAAGTGATGACAAGAGAAACTTGCAAAATCAGAAATTCAATAACCTCCTCCATATGTCTGAGCAGAAAAGAACTAGAACCAGAAGGAAATTAAAATTCATAGTGTTTCCTATCTTTACTTCAATATTTGCAACCAGCAAAAAAAAGCATTACAAAACAGGGTACAAAACTTTTCCTACAGACTGTTCTTGACATCTACAAAGTTTACATGAAACTGTGCAGGATGAGCCAAAAGACTGCAGATCGGTAACTTTGAGGCAGATGCTACCTTAAATATGGCAGCCATGCATTACCATATTGAGCCTTTTTGCAGAAATCTCTACATGCAGAGGGTTCATTAAGGCCAAATGTTGGAATGAATATAGGTCTATAGAAAAAAAAATGTAGCAAGGTTTGTGGAGAAGGCTGGAGCTATCAGTCAGGGTGATGTATGTGATGCTAGACAGATAAGGTACAAATCATGAAAGGATAATTGATTTCTTGATAGCACAAAAACACTTAGCTGTAGCCTTTTAATACAGTGCCAAATGAAGAATGAATTAGAGTTAGTAAGGACAGGAACTTATCCCTTTTCTCTAAAAAATCCCTTTTCTTTTTTTGTCTATTCAAAACCATGAGGTTGTTTATTAAAAAAAATGTAGAAAATAAATATCACTGACACAATCAAAAACTTTTATTTGATCTAAGCATCACGCAAATATTCCATTTAAACAATTCTCAAGCTGCTAATAATATCTCATTAAAACGATGCTCCAAAAGTTGAGTCTGCTGGGGATTAAGATGCAGTTGGATTGTCTAATCACATTTTTTCTGTCTGTTTGACAAGGCTTTATAAAAGATTTTGTAGCATTCATGAAGCAGGAAAACAAGTTTCTGTACTTGACATTAAACAGATGTCATTGTTTTGTAACAGCACAAGAAGTTCAAGGTAAATCTTTCACTGTGAACACTTGATAAGGTTGATAAAAAAAAAAAAAAACTTAGTCTATCTAAGAAGTTTAGGCAATATTTTCAAAACATTCAATATTTTCAGAATTCTTCATTTTTGCTTACCTGTCTTGGAAGCAATCAATTCTCTGAATTTCCTTAACTGAGAATTCTGGAAAGTAATTAAATTTAAACTAAAATGAAGCAAAACTATTTCCTTTGCAAAAAATGTCAGTAAAGCAAAGCACATGCATTTCCATTGGGGTTTCACTTTGTTCCTCTCACATTTTATCCTTATTCTGAATTTCTGGGGCCCACTTCTGATCTACAGTATTCAGCTATGTTGGTATGAATATGTCCTAACTTATTACAAATCTAACAGAACTGTACCAGTTCGGATACAGCTCAAAGTGAGCCTCAGATAAAGACCCAATTGATGTAAAATATTGGTTATTCATGAGAAAATTGACTATTTTAAAATAGTTTAAGCTTGGCATGTATTTTTATTCTAAACTGAAATTCCCCCAAAAAGCCAGTCTTTTCCAACTGAGTCACAAGGGAATTACAGAGGACACAAGTTTTAATATAACAGGCTCTTCTTTCCTTCTTTTTTCCTTTTCTTCTATTTGGTAAGTGCTTACAGGGGGCAATAGGAGTTAAAGTTCCTTCACACATCTCATAAATCACAGGTGAACTAAAGAGAGCACAGTTCTATTACACAAGCTGAAGAAAGCATTCAATGTCTGTCGCCTTTAATATAAGACATCACAGAAGTCCTTCAAAAATCAGTATATTCTCAGACTGACAATTGGCTGAAACAGTACTTAAAATCAGAAAGAAATGCTTTATTTCACAGTAGAGGGGACATGAATTCTAACAGCTTGAACTTTTAACTACTTCCTTTTAATAACCTTCACCACTATTCTCCAGTCATTTTTTGAATGAGCTGAGAAAAAAAAAAATGCCAGCCTCAGCACTTAAATTAAAGCTGTGGTTTAAGAACTGTTTTCCTTCAACCCTGAAATACAGTCTACCTAATTATTGTCATCACTGTGCTTTTTCCTTTAAAAGGAAATAGTGACCCTTCCTGTAGCTGACACCGAAAGAGCTTGGCTGCCCACAGTGGCAGCTTTGCAGCATGTACCATTCAAAGAAGCACAAGTTAGAATTCACTGAGAGGGGAAAAAAAAAAAGTACAAAATTAACCATGAAAAGCATATATCTGCCCCAAGTCTTGGCAATGCTGTATTCAAACTGTGGTGTGGGAGACCCAGCAACAGGTGATGGAAGCTAACCTTGGTCCCCAACAGTAGCTGGTTTATAATAGGGGTGATGCCCTCAATCTCTGAGGAACGGATTTGTGTGGCATCACTCACAAGCACTCTTCAGGAGCAAGTGTGCAGTACTACTCTGGTCCTAAAGAAAACTAAAAACTCCTGCAAAGGTAAGATGAGCTTGAACAATCCAGTTAAATGAATGTAAGAATAAGAAGCAGGATTAAATATGGGAGGGTGCCAGTTCGATGCAGGGGTCAGGAAATGGTCTGCCTTTCTTCAGAGCTGACTGATGCTGGGGAAATCCATTAAATGCTTGATGTTTTGATTAGAAACTTGTCCAGATACCTCTTGCAATTTCCACCACCACCACCCCCAAATTACTACAACATCACTGTCCGGAAAAAAAAATAAGGAAACAGCAATACTTGCAAATGTGCATTCTGTTCTCTGTTTCATTTCTTATAATGTTGTCTATGCTCTGCTGGAGGCTTTTTCTAAATCAAGTTCACAGAGGAGAAAAACATGGATATTAATTTGGCTCCAGCAGTTCTCACATCTTTTTTCTTCCAAAACAGAGATGTTTTAAGCAAACCATTAGAGGAAAAGATCTTTTTGTGCTGGACCAATAGCCCTGAATGTTCAATTTTTGAGGTGACTACTTTTCACATTGTGGTGAACTCTTAGCCATTGGGGTATCTGCAGAAAATAAATACAAAAATCTAATGGTGAGAATATTCACAGACTTAGTAAAATTTTATGAAATAGTTATCCAGACATAAATTCAAAAATTTTAAAGGGGAAACTGATTCTAGTAATTTTATTTATTCCACAAAGTACTTGTGGATTTGTATTTTTCAAAAAAATTGGACAAACAGGTAATAATGTCATGATTGCATGACACAGCACTTTGGAAGTGTCCCTTAAGATATTCTTACCCACATTTTTTGTTGTTTTTACAACAGATTGGTACTTTTGTTCACACCCTGACCCATAAATATCTGTGCAGTCACAGATATGCAGAAGTGATATTCCACAGTATGGGTACAGGAATGAGCTGCAGGATGTGGCAGAATATGACCTTAAGCAAACATGAGTGCTGTAGGTTTTGTATTACAAAGTCTCCCCCCCAAAAAAAAAAAGTCATGAAGCCTAGGAAACAATTTAAAATACAGAACAGTTCCTTCAGCTGATGTAAATCACTGTAGCCTGAGACTACCCAAGGATTTCAATTTATTTTGCCCCAGATTTTAAGCTAATAGAGCTTATTCCAATATACAAACTGAAAGAGCTTATACTGAGCTTATTCTGATAGAGCTGAATTCTGACAGAGGCTGAGAAAACACCACTGGACTGAGATCTCAAGTATTTCTCATCACAGAATCACAGAATTGTTGAGTTTGGATGGGGCCTCTGGAGTTTATCTGGTCCAACCACCCTGCTCAAGCAGAAACATCTAAAGCAAGTTGCCCAGGGCCATGTCCAGATGGCTTTTGAAAAATATCCAAGTACGGAGACTCGACAACCTCTCTCAGCAACCTGTTCCAGTGCTCCCTTACCCACACAATAAAGTGCTTCCTGATGTTTAGACAGAAGACTGATTCAGTCAACTTACAGTGCATGGTCAAAGATTTAACATATAGAAACACCTAGAAGTTATAACACTCTAAAAACAATTCTCCTATTTCTTCTTTTTTTTTTAATTTGCATTTAAACCCAGAAGTCCTTCTTTGCCATTTTGATGACTGTATAGAATCATAGAATGGTTTGGTTTGGAAGGGACCTTAAAGATCATCTAATTCCAACCCACTTGCCATAGGCAGGATCACCTCCCACTAGACCAGGTTGCTCAAAGCCCCATCCAACCTGGCCATAAACACTTCCGGGGATGGGGAATCCACAACTTCTCTAGGCAACATGTTCCAGTGCCCCACCACCTTCTGAGTAAAGAATTTCTTCCAAATATCTAATCTAAATCTTCCCCTTTTAGTTTAAAACCATTACACCTTGTCCTATCACTATGCTTCCTGACAAAGTGTCCCTTCCCAGCTTTCCTGTAGGCCCTCTCTACATACTGGAAAGCCAGTATAAGATCTCCCCAGACGCTTCTCTTCTCCAGGCTGAACAACCTCAACTCCTCAGCCTGTCTTCACAGGAGAGGTGCCCCAGCCCTCTGATCATCTTCATGGCCCTTCTCTGGATTCATTCTAACAGCTCCATGTCCTTCTTAGACTGGAGGCCCAAGAGTGCAAAGTACTCCAGGTGAGGTCTCACAAGAGCAGAGTAGAGGTGAAGAATCACGTCCCTCGACCTGCTGGCCATACTTCTTTTGATGCAACCCAGGATACAGTTGGCTTTCTGGGCTGCAAGCATACAATGCAGTCTCACGTTGATCTTCTGATCCACCAACACCCCCAGGTCCTTCTCCTCAGGACTGTTCTCAATCCATTCTCCACTCAGCCTGTATTTGTGCTTAGGATTGCCCCAGCCCAGATGTAGGACCTTGTATTTGGCTTTGTTGAACTTCTTGAGGTTCACATGTCTTTCAAGCCTGTCCAGGTCCCTCTGGATGGCATCCCTTCCCTCCAGTGTGTCGACAGCGCCACACAGCTTGGTGTCATCAGCAGACATGCTGTGGGTGCACTCAATGCCACTCTCCATGTGTACTGGGTCTGGCTGGAATGGAGTTAACTTTCCCTTGTAGAGGCCCATATAGTGCTGCGCTCTGCACTTGTAGCTAGAACAGCCCTGATATTAAACCAAGGGTTGGTCTATTGGTGAACAATATTGGCACATCAAGATCCCCTCCCAAACCCCCAGAGCCAGTAGGCTAGGGGTAGGGAAGAAGTAGGGAGGGTACATCACCAGGGCAGCTGACTTAAACCAACAAAAGGGATATTCCATACCATATTATGTCATACTCAGCAATAAAAGGTGGGAAAGGGGAAGGAGGAGGAGGAGGGTTTTTGTTATGAAAATATCTGTCCTCCTAAACTGCTACACATATCAAGACCTTGTGTCCCAGGACCTGGCTGAACATCGCTTGTTGATGGGAAGGAGAGATATTTTTTTCTCTCTCTCTGTGTTTTTGCGTGCTCTTTGCTTGTTGTTTTTTTGGTTTGGTTTGGTTTGGTTTTTCCCCTCTTCCTTTTCCCTCTAATTAAATTATCCTTATCTCAACCTGTGAACCTTTTGTGGTTTTTTTTCTTCTCATCATACTTTCTTCTCCCCCTCTACTTCTGAGGAGGGGGACTGAGAGAGCAATTGTGATGGAGTGTAGCTGCCTAACAAGGTAAAACCGCCACTCCATGTCACTGACAGAGATGTTAAACAGCACCAGTCCCAGTACTGACCCCTGAGGAACATGACTCATTACTGATCTCCACTTGGGCATCAAGCCATTAACCACAAAATTTTGAGTGCAACCATCTATCCAGTTCCTTACCCACTGAGTCCTCCATCTGGCAAATCCATGTCTTTCCAATTTAGAGATAAGGATATCATGCGGGACAGTGTCAAATGCTTTGCACAAATCCAGGTAGATGATGCCAGTTGCTCTTCACCTATCCACCAATGCTGTAACCCCATCATAGAAGGCCACCAGATTTGACAGGCCCGATTTGCCCTTAGTGAAGCCATGTTGGCTGTCACCAATCATCTCCTTATTTTCCATGTGCCTTAGCACAGTTTCCAGGAGGATCTAATCCACGATCTTGCCAGGCACAGAAGTGAAACTGACTAGCATGTTGTTCCCTGTGTCTTCCTTTTTCCCTTTTTAAAAATAGGGGTTATGTTCCCTCTTGGAGTCAGTAGGAACTTCACTAGACTGCCAAGACTTCTCAAATATGATGGATAGCAGCTTAGAAACTACATCCACCCCTTCCCTCAGGACCCATGGATGTATAAACCAAGAATAGCTCCATTACTAACTACAGTTTAAAACCTATGTCAAAATAAGGCTCAAAGATGACCTGTTTAATCCATATCTTTTTCTCTTTTTTCTTATTTCACCTAGAATTTAATGTGTATTCACAATATTTTTAAAATTTAATATAAGATTTTCTTTAAAAACAAAAATCACAAGATAGCAAAAGCTCTATTCAGCTCTTGTCTTGTTTTCAATCTCAGAACCCCTAAACCATTTTTCACTATCATCGTTGGTTATGCTTGCTTTACTTCAGGGCAGGTTTTAATTAAATACTCACAATATTTGCTGTAAAAACATTCCATAATTTCTGTGGTGGCTAAAATAAGATCATAGTCATCCAACCTGTACTTCAGTGAAATGTTTAATTATCTCTCTACAAAACAGGCGAAATCATAAAACATACCTTCTAAAGGAGATAACAAGCTTTAATTCAGGATGTTTACAACCAAGGGGAATCATATTAACTGCAGATGTTAATTTACCATAACAAGACAGGTCTACTGCTAACTACTCCTTCTTTTAAAAAGAAAAACATTTGAAATAATTATTTTAACTGCAGGTGTTGGTAATGGCTCAGCAGGAACAAAAGTATCATTTAAAACCCATCCTGTCTTTCGGCTGTGTTTACAACCACAGCTTTATTCATTCTAACAATAGACAAAACATTACTAAAAGCAGCTTGTTTACCCACTTGTCAACAGCAGAAATGCATCATTTTGGGGCCATGGTCCTGCAGTATGTTTGTTGTTCTGACTCAAAAGCCTGTCAACTGTTCTGATTGAAATTATCATAGCCAAAACCTAAGGGCAGAGAATATTTTTCCCCCTTTTCTAGCTCATTATATTATCCACTCACTTACACTATGCTCTGAAACTAAAAATTGTCAATGTTAGTCCATGGATTTTTACTTTAGGATTTGGTTTTAGTTTCATTCTGGTTAACATGAAAATGACTTTGGTAGTCTCATGGAACACTATCTGTAACCCAACAATAACTGGGAACCCAGAATATTATTTATATTCCTCATCCTTCAATGCAAGGTCTGCCACAAATCTATTATTTATATGCCTATCCTCAGCTGCTCAGCATTTTAAAGTATTTTTTCACATAAGTTATAAATGTCAGAAAGTATTGTCTAAATTTTGAAGACTTCTATTGTTAGGCAAGATTCATCGTTAACTTTATTTGACTTTTACTAGATATGATATTAATTTCCTTGATACCTGTAAGCATTCAAATTTCATGCATGTTTGTTTGGACTTTTGCAGGTGAATAGCATAATGTCAATCTTAATAAGAATATTAAATAGCAACAACAATAGAATTAGAAATAATACATTGGCACATTAATTCTTCCTCACAGGTTTCTACATAAAATTTATTTCAATTTAGAAAATCAAAATTGGACTTATCATTGAAGTTAACTTTTTATATCCTTAAGCCAGCATTTGAAGACCAAGCCATGTCTTTTCCGTTTCACACCTCATAATCAACAATATAAAATTTGCACTTAATAAGAAAATGCAAAAGTAAAACAAATCTACAGTTTATTCTTCCACAGATATATTGGTCTACAGTGAGTACAGTACTAATGGTATGAAGTTGTCAGTAAACCTAGGAGATATAAGCTGGCAAACAAGTGTTAAGAAATTACATTACTGAGCTTTTAAATACATATACATATTATGAAGAAAAAAAATCTAAACCATTTTAGAAATGTGATGGTTTGTATTTCTGCACAATCAAGAAAACACAAACCCAGCACAAACCTTGTCTCATTCTCTTTGCATTTTACACTACCTAAAATCTGATTTTGATCTTTATCCCTTCTATGCTATAATTCTGTTTTTTATTAAGAAATACATGGAAGTAGAAGTAATTTCCAATCCTGGCAGAACAAAATTCACATTAAAATGAATGTGATATATTCTACATTGGGTGCACTTTTGGATGATTATTCTCACAGCTTATTGAAGTGACTCAAAGAGAAATTAATCAGTTACTAACAGTGCTATGGTAGTTGAATCAATGATTTTGCTTGCTCTTCAGGATGTCAAATTTAAACAGAATAAATAAAGATTGTTGGAGTCCACTGTATTCTGCAGTCCCTGTGGAACCTCTTGTTCTCTCCTTCTCTCATCGTTATTGAAAAACAGGGATAATTTCTGCACTGTTTTTACACAGTGTGGGACATTCATCCCCTCCTTCAATAGTCCTGGGTGTGCCATTCTGTTTGCCTAATTCAACTCATTGATCGCTTTGGGAAAAAGTGGAATGATTCAGTAATCAGAATCTCTACTACCTCCTGCTAACCTGGATGCATTCCTAAACAGTTCTCATTATGGACTTCAATCACATCTTGCATTCCCAGAGATGATACCCTAGTCTCTTAACAGGTGGACACATCTGTTCTGCTCTGACAAACTCAACTTATGGTGACTGTGTTTTGAAATACTTGCACAATTTATTCCAAATACTGTGCACATCTGTTCAGATCTAATATTAACTTGAAATTATGACTTAGTTAAATAAAAAAAAGACATTTGTATATTATTCAGTAGTTGCACAAATATACATGCTTAGAATATTGTAAGAGACCTTCATGTTTTCTGACCATTAGTTTTGTTATAGCAACTGAGGTCACCATCTTCCTTATTTTGAGAAACTAGTAAATACAGATTGCAATGATACCTGAAAAATAACCACCTGCCAACAAACAGAAAAATCATTCAACATATGAGGAAGTTCTTATTGTAAACAGAATAGCTAGTATGCTTGAACACTGTGACAGCAAGAAAATAAAAAAGGAGAGAAGGAGGGAAGAAAAAGGGAGGGAGGGAGGGAAGGAGGGCGTAATAAAACAATGAATTATCCTATATATTCTAATATTTTCTGAAATCATAGAAGTATATGGTATGTAAATAAACATGTCTTCATAAAGAAGCAAAGGATGGACAAGAGACTAGAGAGTATGAAGGGTCAGAGTGTACCTATCATGGTCTCCAGAGAAAACAGACTTTTTTCTAGGAATACTTTCAGAGAAAGATCTGCATTGTTGTTGTTCTTTATAATAATTAGGGAGGACTTAACATTATAGCAATCATTTGGTAATTTCATACGTTTTCCCATTTTAAAATATCCTCTGAGAATAGTGTGAAAAGTCTGTGAAAACTCACATCTGTGGGCTTTATTTGGGCTTTTTATTTTTTTTATATTTTTTTGGCTTTTTTTGTTGTTTGGGCTTTCATTTGCTATTTGAAGTTTTGAAGCATGAGCATGAGTCTGATTCACCAAGACAGCTCATACAGGTCAATTATTACTTTGGAGATCAGATGGAATTAAATCTAGATAGAATTAAATAAGAATTTAGGTTTGTGCTATACCAACCTGCCATTTTATGTGCACAAATAAAGAAATGAAAACCTAAGAAATATCACTTTTGTTGTTGTTCTGCTCTGGAGGCAGTTAAAATCCCAGGGCACTTAAGATTTCAGCAATAAAATTCTGTATTTGCCCAAGACTGCCTTCATTTTCAAAAGGTTGGGTGTCTGCTATTTAAATTCTATTCAACTCTGCAAACTAAACATTTCTCTATTTCTCTCACTTAAGAGAGACTCATCTAAAACAAGTCTAGTAGATCGCATCTGGCATAAAATACCCTATAACACTACTATTATATTACTATATAATTATAGTTCCATAGAACATTTATATAAATACAATGTTATCTATAACAGATAAACATTTTGCAATGAAGAAAAGTAACAAGTATGAATCAATGTCTCTTTATTCCAGCTGCAATGGCTCCTGCCTGGAAAGAACTACATTCAGGTACTGACCTGTGCTTCAGTGGATATATAAACATTGTCTGATTGCATAACATGAAACAGACATAACCTTTTCTCCATAAGTTGAGTGGTCTCAACTTGATGTTACAAATTCATGTTAATAGTTGCTTTTGCTCTTTCTAATTATTCATGAAAGAAGAAACTGCTCCAACAGAAAAGCCCTCAAAGGTAATCTTGTGATGAGTGCACCAAAAGTATGAGTTTGATTCCTGCCACAGTAAGAGAGACTTCGTGCTATATTTCTCATCTTTCAAGTGTTGTATTGCCTAGGAGGCAGGCAGGCAGAATTACCAATGCACTGAAGAGGCTGGTATCACTCTCCTTTATGAAAAATAAATAGTCACTTACCTACCTTTGAGAGCCACAGCTCAGAATGGTGGATTTCAGATCAAAGGAGTAAGCTTGAAATCTCATTATGTCTAGAAAGAGCTCTCTAGATTATGTCTAGAAAGAGGCTGCCCACTCTGCAGCCATTTCCTAATTACTGTTCTCAGCAAACTGGCCTTTCTGCTAGGCAACTCATCAAGCCATATATCTTATAGGGAGTCAGATACCTCATTGAGATAGATGCATATTAGAAAGGTGCTAAAAAAATTCAGAGTTAACAAAGAGATCTTGAAGTCCTATTGGCAAGAGCCATTTTCAATCAGTTTGTCAATGATGAAGTTCTCTAATTGAGTTAACATTCTTATCTTTGAAGCATGTCAGAATCTATGCATATAAATCTCATATATCCCTAGATTTAAATAATTATTCCCTTTCTAAAAATCAGTGTTAGAAAATAAACGAGTTTTGAACAGTATCAGAGCCTTCTTATGAAGCTTAGGTCCAATTTTACTTACAATTCTGAACTACTGAACTTTTGTATGTTCAGATTCATTGAAATTCAAACCATACTCGTGGACCCACAATAGCCTCACTTTAAAAGCACATTCATTCAAATGTGAAGTTTTTACATTCTTCAGTGACATATGAATTACATTTGGTACAAAATTCTCAAGGTCTTCCTAATCTAGTTCAGAAAGTGAACCATCTAGAAAACATTCCACACACACGCACACACACAAAAAAAAAAAAAATTGGAACTTTCTGAAGAAGTTTTAGAACTTCTTCATTATTACCTACAGAAGAAAAATAACACTTTTTGAACAATTATTATTCATGGACCAAAAACTAACTCTTATCAAAGTCAATATCCAGAAAGGAAGGATTTTATTTATGGTATAGTAGAGCAATTCTGAGTGCACTCTCAAATTCTGAGAAAAGATATGAAGAAGAAATCCAGGTAAACTTTCTTTTTTACTTACCTTTTACTTTTTTTTTTTTTTTTTAAGGTAAGCAGAAATCTGGGGGTTTGAGAAGAAAAAAATGTGAGGTTGACGGGTCTCATCTCTTTTTTAATAGATTTGAGAACCTTTGCTTAGTGTTTTGTTTTGTTTTTTCCAAAATGATTGAGTTTCCTCAACAAGTTTTGGTATTCAGAATATTTCAGCCCTCCAAATCTGAAACCTACTTGGAAGGGCTCGAACAAGTTCATTTCCTGTAGATCTGCAGAAGTTGTCTAATGATTCCTTCCCATAACTAGTCAGAAAAATAGCTTAAAATCATCTACAGAATTATCTTCAGGCCACCTGGACTTTCATCTGCTACTGGAGTTCATCCATTACGCTATCTACTTTAAAGACCGATATTTCAAAATTGTATTTTTTTAATGAAAAATAGAGGCAAAATGACATCCGCCTAATCATGGCCAGGCCACTCTATTAGCACAAGAAATCCTAGAAAGTTGTCTGGCTTGATCAGTTGGCTCCAGGTGGCTGCAAAGGTGTGTTTGACTTCACATTCAGATGGTT
This sequence comes from Anser brachyrhynchus, assembly GCF_964034855.1. Lineage (NCBI taxonomy): Eukaryota > Metazoa > Chordata > Aves > Anseriformes > Anatidae > Anser > Anser brachyrhynchus. The sequence continues at coordinate 23,004,376 of NC_137699.1, read as the reverse complement.
TCATGTGCCAGTGCAAGGATCACCATCCTATATTCAAATAGCCCTTTCCTTCTTTGTTTTAATTTTGGCTGATTTAAACCTCAAAATTAAAATTTTGTGCATTTATATACACATAATATAAGGAAACTGACAAAACATTTTATAATTTATTATGCATTGCATGAAGAAAATACACCCTTTAAAAAGCAAGGCTTTTTAAAAACTAAATTTCACAAAAACAACATTCTGAAGAAGGAACTGACAACAAAAAAAACTAAAATCACTAAAAAAAAACTACGAATCAAGCACTTTTCCTTTTCCTTGTAAGTTTAAAATCTGTATATAAAGAATGCTCTATTACAAGTGAAAATGAAATCTGACAGAAGGATTGTTTCCCAAAGTCACAATCTCATTTCCCCCCACAAACACTTTTCACTTAGAAAGACAGAAAAATGCATATTAATAATTATGACTTGAGAGAGTTAGAAGAGTATTCACATATTCTAGATTTGTCCTGGATGTCTGTCAGTATGTCAGGTGATATGAGTCAACCTCTACAATGATTATAATGAGAAGGTACTTGAGAAAAGAAACCTTAGCATATACTTGACTTTACTTTTTTAGTACATCGAGTAAGTCATTTATATATATATGTACATACGTAATTATACACATTTACATACAATAAACTAAAAAATATATTTCATCCCTGATTTTTTTGACTAGGTGGAAACAATTTTAATATGCAATAATATTTTCAAAAGGGCCCTGATTTCCAACGTCCCATTATTACTTTGCAAATCAAATAAAGAAATCAGGTTCTAGACAAGGATTTCATCTTCCATGAAAAGTATCTCCTATTAAGGTTTTAAGACATCACTTAAAATTATAACAGAAAATCCAGTGCATATTCACTATCACAGACCATTATTTGAGTGAGAGAAAGCATTCCCATCTAATTCACATCTTTAATTTTCTGAAAATTTTAGAAATCTCAAACTGTTCCTTCACAACGATAGCATAATTTGTTCACATATAAAAGAAAGAAGATTCTTTTGGATTTCATAAATTGATCTGAAGTTTTGTCCCTATATTATCCATCTGTATGTATTTTTTCCAATATAAATTTGTTTACTCTTCCCGTCCAAATCATGCCAAAGATCAGAAGGTGTGTGTCCATACATAAGATATAAAAGAAGAAATGCAACTAATATTAAACTGACATCCAGTTTATACTAAAAAAAAAAAAAAAAAAAACAAAAAACTTTTATCTGATGATGAAATAAAATTGGACTAATAATACACTGGTATTTTTTGCATCAGTGGGATCCCTCAGCAGCAGTGAAAGGAAGCAGGCACTATTGTCTAACTTCAGTTATATTAAAGAAGGAAGAAGACAGATTATTTAGAATGGATCCATAATGCTGGAATTAAAATGGGAAAAGTTAAGTTCTCACTTTAAGGAACAACTTTCTGAATATGAGATTTTTTTCCTTTTTTTTTTTTTTTTTAATGTGCCATACCCTACCAACAGAAATTAATCTTTATCCCATGAAACACTCTGGCCAAAATTGCTACTGACTCTCATTGACCGATGTTGAAGATGAGATTTTAAAGATGTTCAGTAGTACAGTTCTCGGATTTGATCAGAAGGCTCATTATCTCATTTTTTCTTAGACTAGAGTTGTTCTTGGTACTTATTCTATGAATCATTTTTGGTAAGAATGAGGTTCACAGTGGGGACAAGCACCCTCATTTGTAGGTGCTTGCTTTAACTCAGACTGAAGATTAGTCAGTATAATAATGACTTTGACTTTTCAGTAGAATACTACTTTCTGATTGAGAATTCCCATATATTTGTCTTCTACCCATCTGGGAACTAGAAGACAAGTGAGCAGTAGTGTAAGGGTTAGCTAGCCATTTGTTACTCGAACACATCTTCAGACCTTAGATCTCAAACACTGCAGGGAATAACCTTGGATCAGCAGAAACCTAAAGTGGCTCATTGTGCTGTGTCTTTTCTATCTTTACTGTCTCAGAATCTTGGAAACTATTTGCTAATTTAATTTGTTGTGATTAATACATTGTTCCAGTGTTTCCTGCTGTTATAGTCTGCAGGAGAATTTAGTTATAATGATGGCTAAACTCAACAGCAAATTTTAACAACAGGAATTATAGCACCATTATGCAGAAATGTCTAGCAAATTATGCAATTGTATCTACGACAATATAAATCTCAGATATATTAAAACTCTCTTTGTTTCTTTGAAGCTGCTAGCCTGGGTGCCAGCCAAAATGTAAAATTCACAAAGGCAATTTATTTTATTATTTTATCCTATGGGCTTTTCTGAAGACTGTTAGCTGAAGCTCTAGGTCTTTATTAGCTCTGTTGATAAAAAAAAAAAAAATGTATTTGCTTACACAAACTGCATGCACATTGCAGGTTATAAGTAACATCCTAAATATGACTCAGATGTCTCAGAAATGTACTGCTAAGCATACATTCCAAAGCAATTTATAAGTGCATAAAATGTCAGGTTAGCAAATCTGAGGACATTTACAAAATGAGCAAAAGAAGTAGTAAATACTTATCAGGCATTGAATGAATATCAGGCATGAAAGGCACTTACCAAAAGGTACAAACAAAGGTATTTTTGCTCTAACAAACTTTTATGAGAAATGCACATGACTGCAAAAGGGTAAGAAAAGAGTACGTGACTGTAATATGAGTACACTGCAAACACTTTATAGTGTTCTAAATAATTTGCTAGGCATGTGACGCACGTTGCAAATAACAAGAGACAAACTTCAAAAGCTTTTCCAGCCTTCCACATGCAAACCAACCAAGCCCTTAATCAACTTCCTTCTCTCCGTTTTCCCTAATTCCCTTATCCTAAACTATTTAAGGCTTTGCTAATCCCTACAGCTTGAATTCACTGTTGTTTTTTTTCAGTCTCAAATTCTCTTTATTGCACTGTTCCCCTTTTAGCTCCAGCACTCCTTTCATCTTTTCTAATATTCCTACTTTAGGTCTTTAGCAGAGTCTGCAATGACTTTTCAGAGACTCATAGTGGCAGCTGTTGCAAAGTTATACTCCATGGGGTTCTCAGACTGCCATCCTCAAAATGCACTACATGTCCCAAAGAATGAAAGAATGCTTTCAGAAGATAAAATAGCTGACGTCTTCTCATCAGCCAATATGTCAGCTTTTTTTCTTCTTCTACCTCATGTTTTATCACCATCTGCTGGCAGAACTTCGTAACACTGCTCTTAGACTTCCTGGATCCTCCAGGCCTCTCAGCACTGAACTGGTTGAGAAACAGGGTTGATATGCAGTTGGTGGTCTTTCTTACTCATGGTACTTCTGCTGCAGGCATGCACCAGCAACATCACCTTCCAGAACAATCAATATCTAATTCTATATTGTATCTAATAATATCTATCTCCAGTGAGGACAAGTTCTCTTATTTTCAAAACAAAGCTGAATTAAATGAGTATAACCATAAACCGAACACCACAACCTTCACTCTCTTCTCCCAAAAGTTCCAGTTTTGAATTGCACATTTGATCACCTGCTGAACATGACCTGTTCGGGCTATGGTTTCCTCCTCCAGCCCAGACTTTACCAATTGCTAGTAGTATAGAAAATAGTGTATGCAGGGAAGTAAAAATAAGAAAGCCAAATGAAGGAATGTTGTTAGTAGGACAGGGCACTTGTAACAGAAATAAAACATATTGTTGAAAGAAAAAATATAAATAGGAAAGTTTTAAGTATAAAAATAGCTTGATCTTGTTTTATGGGCCTGTGCCAGGCATGATGTACGTGTAGGCTACTCAAACCACACATATCAACAAAATACTGTGTGGGTCTTTAATTTCAGATTGCTTTCCAATGCGGGGATCAAGGTAGGTTGCTAAATAGAGTTCACTTCTGTGGTAGCATTTTGACACAATGTTCTTGTGCTTGCTGCAATTAGAAAATAGCAAGTACTACTGTTCTCCAGGTAGTTGAAATTTAAACTTCTGAAACTATTTCTTAACAGACATATGCATTAACTTTTGGGGAGGGGGAAACAGCTGATTTTACTCACTTCATAAGTCATACATTACAATTATCTCCAAGGACTCATGGGCATGTCTACGCTCAAAATAAAAACAAACACATTCTTACAGAAGTGCCATGCTTCTAGAGTCTCTTGCAGAGACAATTATAAAGTACTATAAAAATTTATTGTAACAACTGTAATTTCTAATTTAGATTATAACTATTATAATTCATTATGAATATTATAAAAATGAAAAAGACGATTCAAATTCCTAAACAGACAAAGACTCTTTTGCTTAAATTTATCAATTATCACTCAGTAGAAAAAAGGCTTAGACAAATGTAGTTTTGTTTGTATCCATGTCTCTGTTTTAAAAAACTTAAACTCACTAGAAATGAGTAGGGCTTGGCAACAGCTATACAAGCCATAACATTCTCATTTCAAGAAACTTCATTTAACTTTATATACAGAGTGTGCTAGACACATTATAGCCTATCTATGGCTATAAAGATTTGGTTCATGTCCCAGAGAGTTTCTGCTCTCACTTGAAGACTTAATGAATTGAGTGATCAGAAAGAATACAGAATAAAGAAAACTGAGGTTTATACAATAGTATCTATATAGTTAACAATATGAATTTAGAATAATATTTATTATAAATTTGGAAGATGTATTTGGAAAGGAAACTCACACGATTCAACATGAAAATAGCTCCTAGTATTATAGCCTGTAAGTTGAATTCAAATTGAAAGTTATGCAAGGTCTTAATTAGATCAAAGACTTATTAAAATTGGAATCCTATTTTTTTCTTGACTCTTGCTGGATTATTGTTTTTCTCCAAAGAGGAGGTCATGTAATTATTGTACATGGCTTTTTACTGCTCCTTTGAGATTTCCAGGATATGAATAAATTAGTATTATTTAAAATTTCACATCATTGACACATTACTTCTGAAGAATCTAATCATCTCTTCACCCATTTTGAATTCTGTAATTTGTCTTTGTCTGTGCCCATTTTCTTTAAATTACAAAAATCAGAATTATACTGCATTATTATCCTCTTATATTTTAAACAGAGGAAAATTAATACATTTTCTGAAGTAAGAAAAAAGCAGCCTCATTTTTTTTTGATGAATCCTGCACTTCCTGAAGACCTCGTACATTTAATGTAAAGACAGGAGAAAAAATAAAAAATAAAAAATGAAAGACCCAACAAGAAAGTATAATTTTATATATTGTTGAAAAGTAAAGGTCAAGAAAGGTCAAGAAAGGCAAGATCACAATCTGCAAATATTTTCAAGCTTTTCAGAATGAATGAAGGAAAGGAATTCCATCTCTGGATGGAATTCTGTTGTCTACTCATGAGGTCAGACTAAGAGACCATCACAATACCTTTCTTGCCTTAAACCTGTAAATCACGTTATCCAAAGATGACAAAAAAGACATCTGTACCTAAGGAAAAAAATGCTTAACTGAGATATTAAAAAAATATTCTTAACAATAAAAGTCCGGATATCCTTGTTTTTAATGATCCCTAGCCCCCCTTCCTACTTTTGTTCATGGAGAAAATAGAAATATCCAGAAGTACTACTGTCAGTCAACAATAGGAATAACATAGAATCTGATGATGACCTAAGACCTAGAAAAAATTACAGCAACTCCCTTTTATGCCAGAGAGAGATTTGTTATGCCACATGTACCTTGTCATCTCTATGCTATACTACTATCATTTTTCAAGAATCTCGATCAGTTCTGAGATCCTATGGGAGGTCTGTAACAACAAAGAATATATCTGGGGATACTTCATCCACAGTACTATCCTTGTGTTTTTAAATTTTTTTATAACTTTGGTATCACTAATCAAAAACAAATGTCTACAACAGCATTTTAAGTGTGAACTGCTAAGCATTTAAGTTGCAAACTTCTGTACTCTTTTCCATACCTATTTCTTCCTACTTAAATTTGAGCTGAAAGTAGCTGCATGTCACAACTTCACCAACTTAGAACTAAAAAGTCAAACAAAAGGTTAGATTAAGAGGTTAGTAAGTATGATATATGAGTAAATTCCGCAGAATGCAAAGGTCAGACCAGATGACCCAAAGGACTTTTTTCTCTGTTTCTAATCTCTCTGATTCACTGTCCTGCTGTTCTTCCAAAGACACTTCAGTAATTCTTACTTCTTTGCCTTCTTACATGTAACCCAAAGGGAAAGCAGTGATGTGAGAGTCCAAAATATAAGGTGAAATTTCAGAAATATCTTACCTGTATTAAGTGATGATGCGTTTCAGATAATAAACCAAGGGGCAGATTTACAAAAGTTTACCAGCCAAAAAAGGCAAATATGTGTGACATTTACCCAAAAAAGTATCTAATTGAATACTATCAAGAATCTTAATTTTAATGTCTACAAATAGCCTTACAAATCCAGCACCCAAAAGATGTATATTTCATTGTATGAAGACCTGAGCCACTCTGGATCGTTTTCAGGTAAAATAGTGAAAATCAAATTTATGTGTGCATGCATATATATATATAATACTTTTGTTTTGAGGAAATGGCAATATAGTGGGATTACATAAATAATAGCTGTGCTTGAATTATTATTTCAACTCATGGATGTAGCAGTGACAGTTAAGCAAGGTAACAAAAAGTTGCTCTTCTGCAGATAACACACTTCACAATACCCACAACATGGTCTAACACAACATTTAGCAGTTAGTTGAAAGAGAAGAGAGAGGTGGGTTTGAGAGGCATGAAAAGGAATTCCAAAACACAATGCAGCCGTACAATGTAACATATGAGTATGTTTCCTTCATCCTGAGATATACTGGTGTAGTACAGAATGCACCTACCCATTTTTAAGTATTGTGGACCTTCACCATTTTGTTGTCTCTGACTTAGAGGCCTACCTGGAGTCATCTTTTTAGCTTTGTTTGAGCATTTCATATGTGAAGCAGAGCAATATTTAGAGACAGATCCATACCTGCTCACTTTCAGCAGAGTGATCTTATATTTAAAAAGACGCTTTTTAAAGGCTTGTTTTCAAGTTTCATAAAAAATAATAAAATTTTAAAAATATGTTCTCTACCCTTTATAGTTTCTTCTTAGTACAGTCTGCATTTGCCCTTTCCTGTACTGCCCTCACCAACTGCTGCTACCCTTTCCCCTCAAAAGAGTTTAATGGATGAATTTTTGCCTGAGGAACTTGTATGTGCTTCCCTTTGGGTAACCTGCAATGCAGTGGGACGCACTGCAGCCAGTACACTCTTTGCTAGAACAGACTGTTTTACTCTAATTCTTTTCCCTTTCTACGTGTTACTCTGCCCATAACAGGGAAGAAAAATTGCAAGGAGGCATCTAGTTTGATATTTTGCTTTTGCCTGGTTGCTTGTAAAAGTCTGTTTCTGTTATCAATATGTGATATAGCAAGGTTTCTTTAAGGTTACTAGGGGCTTTGCAGAGTGGGACATTATCATGTAAACTCAGACTTCTTTGAGATTTTAGTCTTAAAAAAATGCTCATTTGCTGCCAAAACATCAAGTTATTTTGAGTTTAAATTTCTTTAGATGCCAAGAAGTACACTTCTAGCTGGGAACAAAATTGCTCCAATTTCACCAGCACACATACATCCACTTATGATCAGTAATCATGTTTCTTTCAGTTAAGTCCTCTAAAAGGTCTTATCTTATGTGTGTTCCAAGAGCTTTCCTGGCATTTCCTAACTCCAGAAAAAATGCAGCTATCAGGATTATTTGGGGTTTCCTTTAAAATGCAGCTGGGAATTATATCAACTTTTACAAAATAATAATGTTGTAGTCAGAGAGCTTGTTCAGAGGGGAAGGATGGGTCCATTGCTTCTGTGAGCCCTGGGGAAAAGTCTTATGACCATATTTCTCACCTTCCACAGAAACACTCAACTTCTAGATTATGGAGTTCACCTTTGAGAAAACACAGATAGTCCCCTACTCCTCATTACTGAAGCTGTGCCAGAAGCAGATAAAAATGTATGATGGTGGTGGGGGAAAAAAAAAAGAAAAAAAAAAAAAAGGAAGACAATGCATGTTTCTGCAGTGTAATATAGGTACATTTTCAGTGCAAAATAAAACAGCTGTGCTGGGAGCAAGAATCAGAATTAAGGTCTCCCTGGTCCAGCATAGACAAGCTTATAGAGCCATGAGTCTCCCTTCCTTGCTTTCCACTCCAACTTTCTTTTCTCATAGTGCAAAGATAACATATGACCTCATTATCCTTCCCTACAGGTCCTAATCTGAGAGCAAGTAAATCATGAGGACCAGACTTTATGAGGACACAAATTAAAAATCAGAATACTGCCAGATCAAAACAAGAATCACTTCATTCACACAGATACCTGTGCATATCCACTGCAAATTAAACTGCACAGAATTACTGGTCATTGCAAATGATTTTTATTTCCCCAAGTGGAAGATTCCAGCTTTATTTCTACTATTTTCCCTTGTGATTGGGTAGTCATAGACTTCATCTCCCATACATGCTGTGAATGTCTCTTCCCCATCACTGAACAGGAAAACACCATCCAGTTGTCCTGTGGAGTGTGAACGCGCTGTGTGAAGACATTTTTTATCATTGTCATCCTGCCACAACACTATTTCCTGTATTTTTTAAGTTCTGAGTGCAACAGCTCATAAGTTGTACAGTCTTCTGTCAGAAAGTTGGTTTAAACAAATCATATAAAAAGACTGCAGCCCCAACATTAGGGGATATCAGAGCAAGGAATCTGCTCAGTGCCACCTGTTCTATCATCATACAGCTTTGTAATGCATTATTCTCATGGCTGGTAGCAAGCTATAAGATTTGTACTGAATTTTCAAGGCCTTAGGGCTGAAGTTTGCAAGGCCTGCTTTGTCTGAACTTCCTTGACTTGCCAGCAACTTCATTTTACTTGGTTTAGCTGTAACAGCAATTTTTTTTAGTTGTTGAGATGTCTGTGGGTAATTTTTTACTTTTGTTTATATTTGCCTAGTATCACCATAGTTTTTACAAGCCTAGCATAATAATGTAGCGTAGCAAATACAAGCCTAATATGTAAATAGGGGTCCTAAGGGCTGAAGAGGTAGGTTTAGATACAGAGGAACACAGGCACGGGATGATAAAAGATGGGGCACAGACTGGCACTGGAGGCCCCACAACTGTAAACAACACCTCAACAGTCCATTATGAAATGCAGACCTGGAGATGGCCAAAACTGAGCTTAGTGGTAACACAAAGAACAAAGAAGTACTATCTGAAGTATGTAAAATGCACCATATGTAGCAAATTTTGATGCAACACTGACCTTTGGACCAAAAAAAAAAAAAAAAAAAAAAAGAGCAAGAGGTAAAAGCGTGTTAGCAAGCATATAGAAAGAACCCCATGTGGATCCTAGAGCAAAGAAATCAACGCAAGTATCACAGAGCGAAGAAATCAACGCAAGTATCATATTTCTTTCAGTGAAGGGCTATGGTGCTGACAACTTATTACAACACACCCAACCAGAATGAAAATGCTGACATTAGGACCCAGAGGAGCAGAGATAAGGTGAGTATAATATCAGGATAAGGGCTAGAAACTGACTACATGTATAACAGCAATTTGTACTGTCTTATTATTCCTTCCTTTTCTGTAATAATTAGTTCTGGGTTAATAACTATTAGACTCATAAATTTCAGTTATCTAACAAAAAATGTTTGGATATATACATGTAAGCGTATGTATACCTTAGGTGAACTTTCTTGTTGCCCATGAAACAAGATTTTGAGAATAATGTGATGGTTTCTGAGAGTTCGGTTCTCACTGGAAGCAGTGCTGCTGATTAGACTAGGTCTCTGCTGGTAAAGGACTTAAAAGGAATATGAGTAAAAACAAGAAAAAAACATCAATTCAGAATAATTTCCTTCTGGGTACAAAGTATGGATGATAACTAAAATTCAGGAACACATTCTTAACACTACTGAATTTGCATGGTAGCTATTACCTGCTATACTTCATTAAAATCCTTTCATCCTCCTTTCAGCAGATATTTAAGCTTAAAAAAAATCTGCAGTAAAGCAATGCCACCTAACCAATTTAGCTTATTTTGCTGCACCAAAATATCCCTAACTGAATGGTAATCCCATAAAACATGTTTTTGATACAGAACCAAGAGGAACTGCAGGTCTGAGAATTCTTCTACAAATGTCAATGATAACAGTTGGAAATACTTTGTTCCAGACCTAATGTTCTAGCAAAGAAAATCCCACCAAAACTACTCTGGTAACATTTATGTCGCAGCATGCATGGCAGGGCTGATGGAATGAAACAATCCATGGACTAGTTTTATCCTGCTGGGCAAATTTTTATCGCTGTGTGCTGAAATCCAAAAATGATTAGCATACCAGAAAGACATGCAGTGCCATCCCTAGTTCTTTGTCAGAAAAGAGAAGTTTTGTTTTTGGTAGCATTTCAAAAATTTGGAAACAAGGACAGCTGATGGAAACCTTTGCAGCTGCTAGGTCCAGTGTCAGCCTTGAGACCAGTATGGGAGCCCTGGCATTCTCTGTCCCTGATTACCAGAAGTGGAAAAAAGAACACAGACTACTGCTTTTAAAAGATTCACAATTGCAGAAGAAAATAAGACAAACTTTTTTTTTTTAATCTTTGCACCTTCTGTAGTTATTTGCATGAACATAATGTGGTGTAAAATCACCCCAACAGCTGAGGAAAAAGAATTTTGAATTATATTCTTGTTTGCTGACTTTGAATAAAATAAAAGTAGGTAACTGTCTATGGAGATAAGGTCAAATATTTCAAAAACGCGTGCATTCAGAAAGACATTGAGGTGCTACCTATAGCTTTAAGCCTTTAACCCAGGCCTCAAAGGTGTGCAGGTTCCCCATATAACCAGTGAAACAAACAAACAAACAAAAAACAAGTGCTTCTAAAGAGTGATTGGGAACATTTAAGTAAAACCTAGCTGCTGCCTTTCATGGGCACCTTTGATTAACCACTTAGATGTACCCTGTCCTTCACCAGGGACAAGTGCAACTGAGGTGCTGAGTGTAGGCACCTGAACAGGCTTCTGCTGTAGGCACTGAAAACACTTCTCTCCCTCTGCCACTGTAGTGTAAACATGCACTCAGCCCACTGAGAAGAAGAAATTGCATGTAGCATTTCTACTTTTTTTGTCCTTTAATCATGTGTGTTAGAGAAGGAAAATGTTTATATATTCCCATTTGATATTATTTAATGAACTTTTAGCTGTTTCAAGCAGTGGATGCATATTATTTCTTTGGGAAGTTGCTTTACAACATAAATGTTCTTGCAGCAAAGATTTTTATCTGAGTTTTCCTTATTTAGTGTAATTACAAAAGATAGTCTTTTCTATCACGAAAAACAATTCCAGCAGTTTCTGTTGTGCTTGTAATTGAGCCCACATTTCCCAAAACATATTTGCATGTACTCAACCACTTGTAGAAGTTATCATGTCAAAAATTCATTTTTATAATCTTTTCTCATAAATCAGTGCCTTCTACCCATAAACATGCTTATTTATTTTCTTTTCACCTCTCCTAATATAAGAGGTTTTTCTTCTACTATGGCATGTCCATCATTTATCATTCACTCAAAACAGTGTTGCTATGAGCACTGCTTGGATTCTTCTCCCTTTTCTTTTCTTTTAAAAGAAAATTTTTCTTTTAAAAGAAAAATTGACCTATAAAATGGAGTACCTGTAAGTTGGAATAGGCTACGCATGCCTTAGTGTCTGGTTATAGTCAAGGTTTCTCACAAAGCTTTTGTGTCTTACCTCTCATAGATCATACCACATCTGCATCATCAGATAAAAATCCTTTCATTAGGGTGAAACAAAGTGCAAGAATCTGTCTTGCCCCCAATACTCATGTTAGGGCATCTCTCCTTAACTTAGCTACTTTGAGCTACATGTTCACATGGACCTCCAGGTCTCCTGCTCCACACTGAGAGCATTCAGGTTTTGCATAGCTAGCATAGTAGTTCTCTACTCATCTTTTATCCTATAGGACACCGGACAGATCCAGTTTGCAGTTAATTCCTCTCCCTAATGAATGTTACTCGTAAAGGTATGTTCTGTGCTACTCAGCTAACTACTAGCATGTAACATAAAGGGTGCATCAGGAATGCAATCCACTATCAGAGGCCAGCAGAGGGAAAGCAGTGCAAGAATTGCATTTAAGGATGGTACAGAAAATCCTGCATTCCCAGTAAAACCTTCCTATATTGTTACCAGTGTCACTGTATCTAGGATATTAATTTAGCCTTCTTTTTCATCATTCCATCATCATGTTATAGATGATCAAATGTCTGCAGTATGATACTGCATGAAATGATGCAAACTCATTTAAAGCAGCATGGTGAGATTACTGACACAATTATTTCCACCACAGGATAGGAATATTCCTTTTTCTGCTATTAATATTTGCTTTAGAAAAACATCCAGGTCCTTTATCAGCTCACAGTTTTCACATAACTGAAATTAGCAGCATTAATCTTCTGTTCTGCAATAAAAAAAATGTATAAAAATTACACAGTGATAGCTTTAATACCATCCATTTTCTATTTCAAATGCTAAACTAGACTATCACATTGCTGCTTGGACACATTACTCTAGCATGGCAGATTTGTCACTATAGCAGGTAAATGCTTTTCTTTTGTGTCTTGACTCCTTTTTAAGTCAGCTGAAGATCACGTTATTTCTTCTGATTTTAAACACGGGGGGAAAAAAATGTGGGGTGCAGAGAAAACAGCCATTTTCTTTTTTCTAAAGGGTGCATTAAAAGATTAGCAGCCCACAGGAGGAAAAGCACAACAATGCTGTAAAATAACTCTCTGTCTTCTACTTAAAAATGAAAAAGATTAGCACAAATTCATGCCATTAGGTTAGCTTCCTTTTTACAGATCCAGCTAGCTGGGATTTGCATAATGCAGAACTTCAGCTGTGCTTTTCCAGATTCTGACATTCTGAGCCTAACAAAGGCTGCCTACGATTTTCAGGTCGTTTTGACCTTCAAGTAAACTGTAATAAGCAAAGGGAAGATGCACACAAGAGCCCCTGCATTAAAACCCTGCTCTTCTGTGACAGACGGAGATTGCCATCTACTGGTCTCTGGCCTCTACCTAAAGTCAAGCAAAGGGGATTTCAGTGAGGATCCCCGCAGTTGCTCTTTCTTTAAAGCAAAGGATATTTTTCTTCAGCCCGCTCTTCATAAGCATATTCAAAGCATACATTTGCATAAATAAGCATTTATTTGAAAACGAAGCCGAACTATTTGGTCACCTGTTGCAGTCTAGCTGTGCAGGGAGTTGCTGTGATAGATGTTAAGTGGCATCTGCATAATGCAAAGTTCTGCCATTTCAGGGATAAGGATAAATGACAATGGAATAATATTATAGAGATTCTGACACACGTATGGACCACATCATACAACTCCACCAAAATGCGATTCTTCTGAACGGCAAGATAGTGGGCTTTTTGTCAGAGAACTGGCTGGGAAGCAGGACTGCACAGACAGCCTGAGGATGTGCTATGTCTGCATGGCAGAGCATGGATGCCTTGCATGTTTCTGCATCTCTTTGGCATTCTTGCTGCAGCAGTGCAGCTTTTGACAACTGGTGGACTGCATGCCACAGAGCGTTCGGCCCTACCACTGCAGCTGCCAGGTAACCTCCCATTCTCACGCAGTGATGCATAAAACACCTATTACATCAGGCTCCAGTGTGAGATATTCCTACTCATGACTGCTCGGCTCACCCTTCATTTGGGCATAGTGTCTTTCTAGTCATGCTGACAGAAAGGAAAGGATGCCTGTTCCCTGTCTAAGAGGTTAAATTGTCCGTGTAAATGAGGATAGTGCTAAAACACTGAACTGCAAACAGAAGCAGCCGACACAGGCACATACTCCATCCTGCCAGCTCTGGGCAGAGCCCCTGACGCCCTGCCAGGCAGACAGTGAGTACAGCACCACTGAAATCGCCACGTGTCTGTTGGCCACAGGATATTTTTCAGAGCCCTGGGTGTGAGCTTTGCAGCAGTGCCATGGCCCTGCTTCCCTCCCTGCAGAACCACGCAGCCCTGCACAGGCACATACAAACACACAGGCCACTCAGCACTGATGCATCACGCTTTTCTAGCTGTTGATTGTATAGCCCAGCCCAATAGAAAAAAAAGGGCTTGAGACAGCATAGAAGGATTTAAATAGGAATATAGGAGTCTTGTCGATACAGATGGCCATGCTGGAATCATGGAAAAAAATATTTTGCTTGATAAGAGCCTGAGCAAGGGAGCATGGCATGTGAATAGCTATACCCACACAGCATCAGTAGAGCATTTTCTGCAGTACTGCCAATAATTACACACATCTGAAAACACCTGATACTCAGGAAAAACTCATTACCCTAACGTGCCTGCAAGCTGAATGCACAGCCCCTGCCATCCAGCCTGCCTTCCCACTTACCTCTGGTCCCTGTGAAGAAGCTGCAGGGCAGACTCTGAGAACGAAAAGCAGAAATTATTTCTTTATCATTCTGGTCATTAATTTGGATATATGGCAGTTAACCACTCAATGCAGCACTCCTTGCATTACGCTGCAGTTTCATAGGAGAATAAGCCTAAAATATCAATACCCATTGGTGCATGTTTGCACACACGTGCATCTGCACAGCTTGAAATTTCTGGTTTGGTATTTGTTTTCTAACTGGAACAGTGTCTTTGATGAGAGCAGACTCTCTAGAAGCAGTTGTTTCTTTGCAAAAGTTGCAGGGAATGTTTCATTAATATGAAAAGTGCTACGAGTAACTATTTTCCTTATTCTTCAACCACTGAGGAAAAAAATCTGAGGAACTGTAATCCTGTTTTAAATGAAATTTCAATTCATCCTCTATTATGGGTATGCAGCCTTCTCTTCTTTAATATATTGTTCAAAATTCTTAATGCTACAGTGCACTGGAACTCATGTTTTCAGTCATTTCTCCATCACTATTCTACCTCTTTCCTAATCAGTATGCTGGATGACTACGTATTTAGTACATATTTCTTAGACTGATTCCTTCCTCCCAGATGAATTGTTTAACATTTTTCTACATTAAACTGCATTTGCTAGCTGGTAGTTCACTTACTTAAATGACCCAGAATCCTCTGTGGTTTTGTTTGGTTTCTATCACCTGTTTTATTTCTTTCAGAAACAAAGTAAATAAATAAATATAGTAAAAGCAACAATAAATATTATAAAATTAAGTTTTTAAAAAGCTTTCCTACAGATTCTCTTTATTATCCATTCTTTTCCCTAGAAAAAAATCAGAATGCTGTTTGTCAGCAGTGGTGTAAATGAATAGTTTGAATTTAACTTGCATGTAATAATTTCAGAGACAATTCTGAAGTAACATGGCTATAAATTAGTAGTGAGTGAATGTATATCTCTTGGTTTTGTAAGCATTCATTTGCAAACTATAAATAAAGAGTAAGATCATCAAGGACTCATCCTTATGCAAATGATATGTTTAGGTTTTGAACTTGCTTACAAGAACAATGTAGCATTATTTTATAAATGTGCATCTGACCAGAACTTACATATTACAGTGCAATACTTTTGTGACCAAACAGATACAGACATGATAAATCTAAGTCCTGCCCTATATTGATCCTATATGGGGTATCTAAAACATTCTTTCACAGACATTTTTATTCTATAGGAAAGTACTTTTATTGTGGCACCTATTACCTGATTAGGCTGAGATTTTTATTAACCCACCTAACGCACTGCTCCTGTGTCTGACTTTGCAGCAGTGTAAGCCTTATTTCTACTACCCTCTCAATGTGTAACCATGAGGAAGCTTTATTTTGTTTAGAATTTATTGAAGGGCAGAAATAGAGAAAATTCACTCTCTAGCAATTGCACAACAAATTAAGTAATAAATTGCATTAAGGAACATAATGGGGAATATAGTTCTACCAGCCAGCCTAAGACCCTTACTGTCCTACTTTCAAATGGCCTTCCAATTTTGTCCTCACCTGACTGTATTGCAGACTTTTCTCCAGGTGGGTGATATTCACTCCTGTGCACCAAAAGGATTATTGGCCTTCTTAAGACTTAATACAGACATTGCACATGCACTATTCTGGTCTCCCCCATACCTCTTGAAAGCCTGAAGAGTGTTTTAATGACCCAATTTCCTTCAAGTCTTTACAAAGGTGCCTGGCTTTCTTTGAATCTTGCTGTTTTCATTTCTTATCACAAAGATTTCCCTATGGACATGGTATCACTAGCAAGCACTGCAAGACGGAGCAGGCTGTAATTTCTTACCTTCATGCTCCCTGCTTTAATCAGAATGGCATTTACATAAACCCCTCCCACCAGAATTTATCCTCTGTTCCCAAAGCTGATTCTATAGGCTGAATCACCCTGAATGCAGCGCCAGGTGTCTCGCATCCCCTTACCTTCTGTGCAGTCTTACAGAAAGCTCATCCCTGGTATGAATCCATGTCACTTTGTTACTCAGTGTAATCAGCAGGGACCCGACTCTGCACACAAGTCCATATATGATGCTTCCTGTATGACCCTTCCTTTATGCAGCTGTCCAGTAGCTGAGCAGGGTCTTGGTCACTGTTCAGAAGCTCCATTTCTCAGTTTATGCTTGTTCTGCAGTGATGGTACTGGATGCCCCTCTACACTGCGGCTCCTGTTACTGCAGTATCTACTGCAATATTTACCAGCTTTATCCCCATGCTTTTCTAAGACTGGAAAATAAAAGGGGAAGAATGAGAACACAAAGAGAAATAACAATGGTGCCACGCAGAGGTCTCTAGCAGAACAAGACAGGGGTCCAGGTGTCCAGCATTTTAAATCAGCACCCATCTCACTTCTTTCTATTTCTCGGCAGTGTCTGCAGCACAAATCACTTAGTTCTACAAAGGACATACAAAGATTTAAAAAAAAAAAAAAAAGAAAAGGAAAATATAATATTCACCTCTATGTGAATGGCATGGAGATTAGGGGCTGCCTTGCTTCTGAAGGGACAGAGTTTCAGCTGGTATAAACTGGCCTGATTTTATTGACATCAGTGAAGATGCATTATTTACACCAGCTTAGGATCTAGCTCAGAGGCTTCAACAACTGAACATTTCCAGCCAAATAAAAAGAAGGCTGCCAGGAGACTTGTTTATGGCTTAAAAATAATGAGTGGGATCCCACAAGGATCTAGGTAGCAATTTGTTAAGCTATGAGGGCAAGACCTAGGGGCAAATCTGGGCCTGAAAAGCATTTCCTTCCAAAGACTGCTACCACACCAAATAAGCTACCTAGCAACACAAACAGACTCCCTGGTGCTAATGAATTTAAACATAGCACAGATACATTACCACCTATGGCTCCTTCCTTCCAAATCACCCGGTTGAGCTCAATAAAATGAAGACAACAAATGTTTCTAAATCTGTAGCTGCATCCAGTGTGTGGTGTTTTATCATTTTACCCTGAAGTTCATTTCAAATTGCGCCTACTGATTCACTTACAGAATTTCTTTCTCTGAGAACAAAATCCCCTTGTCAGTCTTTTCACCTCACTCCTGCTCTGCATCACCAGCTTTGACGTGCAGTAGCATGTTGGTGGAAAGAGAGAAAAAGGAGGAGAACTAACAAGAAATCATTTCTCTTTTGACCTGAGATTGTAAAACTTAGAGAGCATTTTGGCACTGTGTAAGGTTAATATTACAGCAAATAGCCTATCACAGCAGCAAGTATAAAGCACTATCTTTTTTCTGTCTGTGCACTGAGTGGGTTGAGAGTTTTTATTTCATACTTCATTTACACCTTGCTGAGTGATGCCATAGAAATGGCAGAAGTTTCATCTCCTCCCACTCGTGCAGCAGCACAATATGTGTAACAGCAGCAGCTCCCACACCACTCACTGGAAGCTCAGGCCTGATGCTAATCACAAGTTCACATCTCCTTCTCCTGTGTGACATTCTGAGATGACATCAAACACCTTTTGTTTTCTTATTAAAGCTTATTGCAGAACTAACAGCTGACTGGAAAGCCGTTTGAGAATTTTAATCACATAAACTAAAAAACACCAAGGTTTTCCTCAAAAGCTCCTCACAACAAAAAATGGGAGAGTAAATTAACAAAATCTGTTTAGGAAAATACTGAAATGAAGAGGACAAGCATTTGGATATAACACACACAGTCTTAAGCAAAATGAAAAGGGTAAAGTTGTATATCCTTTTTATATCAATATCAGTTCACTGAAAGTGCAAAGTCAAACTGCATCTGAAAATCTAGAGACTTTCCAGAGGACTCAGAGAAAACTCGTGCTAAACAAGGTTGGAGGACTGTTAAGAACCACCGGTACTGCTCACAGAAATTAAACATTCGGGTCTCAGGTCCTGAGCAAGCCCAAGAGTCCTGCAAGGTGCTCAAGGCCATCACTTTGGTTAACAGTTTCAAAGGCAGCATGTAAATCAAACAGAAGTAATGAAAAGACACAGCTCATGCCAAACTGCTCATAAGTCTAAAACCTTCACAAAGCAGGCAAGATAGCCCATCAGGTTGATAAGGAGCTCAGAACTAGTTTGAGACTAGTTCATGTTGGTAATTGACCAAGTACTGCTACTTCTGCCAACTCCAAGGTGTTCTAGATTTGGCCATGGTCCAGTCTGTCCATTAGCACAGATTCACTTCTCATAATACACCAGAGCAAACACCATTAATTGACACTCTGCTAGCAGTTTTACTGAAAGGACCAAGAGCTAAATCTGTATATTATTTGAATAACTCTTAGTCTCATATCCTGTATATGAAATAGTTTTTATCAGAACTTTCACACTACCATTCTATCATGGTAGAGGGGAGCATAACAGGACCACCATTTCAAACACGTATTTCAGTGAACCTTGTCTGTTACGAGCAATGGGGTTGACAAATCAGTCTGAATACATTACAGTAAAATGTTATTTGTAGAGATAAATAGTAGAGACAGAATCTTTGTGAATATTTTGGTGATTAAAAAAAAAAAAAGTGACTGCCAATTCACTAAATATTAATAAATAATAAATTCACTAAAATAAAAAATAAAATAAAGTGAATTCAATTTCCTCAATTAAAAATGTCAACAGGTACTTTGACTATTTAAAACCTTTTTTTCTAACAATTTCTTCTCTTGGGAAATTCATCAAAACTGATTCTGGACACTAAGCTCTTATTTCTACAAATAATAATTTGAAGTAAAAAAATGCAACTGCTTGTCAAAATATTACCAGTATTAGCCACATAAGCAAATTTTGTTGTCCTTCCAAATTATAGTTGACGTATGAGCATATCTAATAAATAACAAAATGAGGTTACAGAGAATTTGGGGTTCCTGGAAAACATATTGCAGATCTGGGAGTCCT
The DNA here is from genome assembly GCF_964034855.1 of Anser brachyrhynchus. Classification (NCBI taxonomy): domain Eukaryota; kingdom Metazoa; phylum Chordata; class Aves; order Anseriformes; family Anatidae; genus Anser; species Anser brachyrhynchus. The sequence goes on along the minus strand of NC_137699.1, from coordinate 22,984,941 downwards.
ATATCCTAAAAGAGCTCTAAATTTAGTTTCCAGAACAAAACATTCTTAAGACTAATCATTCCATCACATTCATATCACTTTTTTTTTTTTTTTTTTTTTTTTGAGAAAATGATTAAACAGTTTGTCTGTAGCATTCTTTCTTGCAGGTTGTCGGGACCTACACATGCACAGCAGTACTCCCACCCGCAGCATGCTGCACGGGCAGCCACATTTCTTTCAGGTCTACAGTGAGAGGCCCAAGAGCTGCTTTGATATACAGAGCTTGATGATGGGGTATCCTGCTCGTAAAGGAGTCCTGCTGCACTTTAAGCTGCATGCATGAAAATGCCCTGAAACTTGAACTGCCTAAATCAAAGCCAGCCAGCTGAGAAATCCAGCACAGAACCAGCAAAAGTGGATTGCATAGTAGTGAAAATTTGAGAGGCTGATACATCAGCAACTGGACCCAGTCTAGCTCTAACACCTACAAAAAATCATCAGAATTCCACAGGCTAAGAATGGAAAAATCCTATTGACACAATGGAAAAATCCTATTAATACATATCCTGTGGATTTGCTATCCTTTGGAAGCAGAAGCTGCTGCTTAGATGAAAGGGTCTTTGCCTCCAGAACTGTTTGGGGTTCCATCCCACACATTGCACCCACCTAAACCAGCCTGTAATGGCTCTCACGGGAACACACAGAATGCCCAACAATTAAAGAACTAACAGAGCAAATGTAAGAGCAAACGGAAGCTGGTTGCATTGACAGGACCAGACCAGGCTGGGAAAGGAATTCCACAGAAACTCCCCAAAGGGAAGAACCCAAGATGGCCTCAGGTGAGGAGGCTGGCAAGGACAGTTGGCTGAGGCCACTCAGTGAATCAAAGTAGAAAAACATGGATAAAGTGGGAAAGGAAAAAATATCTATAGAAAACACTATAAAGCACTTCAATTGTCAGCTGATGTGGAAAATCCATTATATTCCTATACTTCAGCCTTTATGGAAATATCAGTTGCAGCAAGCATTTTGGAGGCTGATATTTTTACACAGAAAGAGCTTGCAAAAACCTTGGAAAATGGGGTCATAAGCATCCTGGATTACATGCACAGAATGCAGAGTCCTGTAGCTCTTCCAGATGGTAAGGAGACGGTGAAATGCAGAGCCGAGTAGCCAGAGGCTTAGGCTATTGAAATTACATAAAAATTGAAAGTGAGCATGCCAGAGCTGCTTTTAATTTTCAAGTCCTTCTATATGCATTAGCTGTAAATAAGACCTTAAAAACCTTTTTTGGACTACTAAAAAAAAAAAAAAAAAAAAGAGAGAATTTGGAAAGGTATTAGCTGACATTCCTGATGTTCCCAGATCCAAAGCTTTCAGAACTATTCTCTTTTCTCCTTTCAACATGAGATTAATGTAAACATAGAGGATAGCTTTACCTCACAACACACACTTACAGCCAGTAATAAATTTATCAGTCAAGGTGTCAGGGAAGGATGCTGTAAAGTCACTGAAGAGCTGAAACAATTTGAGAAATGTAGAGGAAATTTCATGGACAAGATTGACCTGCTGAATTAGAAGCAATCGCAGCAGTATGTTTGACATCAATTCCAACATTTGGCAAGACAAATCCACTATTCTGATTTATTCCACTTGTGATCTCTTTTGGTCTTCCCATGTTTGTACCTTCTCCTGCATAACAGATCCTTACCCAATTCCACATAAGACTAAAAAGCAGAAGCAGCAAAACGCCTAACTGCAATTAATTATGGAAGGATGAGAAATACCCAGTTTTCATGTGTTCTTTCTTAAATTAAGCTCAGTGATTAAGCACAGGAATACATTGTAAATGGGCTGAAACACAATAGTCCTTTCAGTAACAGAATGGAAAATGATACAAATGTGCTTTCTGTGGACTAAAATCCATTGAAAGTGTCATAGAAAAAATAAAGAACTGTACGGAAAGGCTGAAATGGCACAATAGTATCTAAGAACTTCACAAATGTAGACACTTTATGTTCTCAAAGAACGTTGTTATGTTTACAAATTCTCATGGTAATGCCTGCTGTCTTCCCTATTTGAAACATTCTCATATCCTTAATGTGTAAAAGCATGTAAACAAAAGAAATATATAGCACTGGAAACATCAATTATATAATTGCACATACAGCTGACTTTAAAAAAAAATGACAGAAACAGGCATTTTCCTATGAAAGTCTTCAGTTTATTCCAAAGCCATTTTTATCACCAATAACAACAAAGTTCCAACAAGATGTTGTGAACAGCTAGTTTTGTCTTAGCTAATCATCACCTCTTCCCACACCCAAGAACAGCCAGCAATGGCTGGGAATGAGATCTGAAGTTATGATGTTACCATCTGTGCCAGGAAAAAAAAAATAATAAAGCTTCGGGAACATATTAACCAGAATTGCAATAGCTGTAAATGACTTGTAGGGTTATAATTTCTCTGTAGCATTTCATCATTTTGAAATTATAAGCATTTACTTTATATATATATGTGTGTGTGTGTGTGTGTATACACATGTTGGCTGAATGACACACATGCGGATACCGCTCCTGCTTCTCCTGTCTTATTCATCCTCTTGATAGGTTTGAAATGAGAAAACACACAAAGAATAACAATGTAGTAAAGCTAAGCATTATGACCTGCACTGTATTTACAAAAGAATGGGATGTCTACAGCTTTTGTAAATCAGTTACTCTCTTTTCTTACAAAGTTTATTTTTCCTATATAACACATCTTATCTCTAAAGAGATACTCATGGCACAAATGACTTGAAAACACAACTAGCTACCTGGAAAACAATTTTAAGGTCACTGGCGTAAAACTTTTCTCCTAAAGGATTTCTAATAACTTTCTGAAAGCTACTACTAAAAATAGAACAATTATATACAGTTTAAAAGCATTTGTATGTAAGAAAGCTGTATATCAATATCTAGACACTGTCTTCCATAAAATATGTGTGCCAAAACTATTCCAGTGGAGGGAGCAAATTCAATTTGTTAAAATTTCCCCAGATCTAGATGTTTTAAGTGGCAGCTTAGCGTGGATATAAACTCTTCCTTTAGTCCAAATTTACTCCTCCTCCTTGATCCAGAATCCAGTTCTATTTCATCCCAGAGGTCATCAATGTCACTACATGTTTGAATTTAGAATTCCAGCTTTGAGGGCTTTGTTTGTAAGAATCTAAAATACAGTTTATCCCATATTTACCTTTTCTTGTTGGAATGGCTGTTAGGCTGAATAACCAACAATTTTGAAGTAACATAATCAATGAAGTATAACAGAATAAATGATGCAAATCAACAGTTATATGGAAGAGCCATGTAGTGGGAGATGACAAGGTATTTTGTTCTATGACAATCAGATTATAATAACTCTGAAGACTGTAAGTGTTTATTTTGTTCCCTGCTAAGGTTCAGATTTCAAAAACATAAACTTACATGGAAGACTGTGCATGAAAGCAAATTTTGTACATGATTATGCTCACATCAAAAAATAATTAACATCAAGCACTCCCCCTTGTCAGACATTGAAGTGCTGCTTAAAATTAGTAGTCAACAAGAAAAAAGTTGTTTTTGTTTTTGTTTTTGTTTTTTTCCTGAGGCAATGATTTTCATATTAAACCACAGAAAAGTAATGATTATAAATAAATAAAATTTCAGTTGTAATACAAAAAGGCTTGATCTTCACTACTGAGAACTGAAGTAATATCATTAGCAGATTAAATCTTCCTCATAGATGACTATGCTTTTTTATGTTTTGGTTAAGACTTCCAGTGCTGGAACACAGCAACATGCTCCAACAGGGTGAGTGGCAAGATAGTTAATTACCTGCTGTTGCAAAGAAGACTGAAGGCTGCTTGCTGTGAAGGAAACTGGAGACCGGGGCTGATCCTATTGAAATATCAGAAGAGGAAAGGCCCTCCAGCTCATGCTCCTGCTGCAAGTCTGAAGGCATGATGGGAGACTACGCGCTGGATTACACACGGCAGACCAGGTGCCCTGTTCACTGGCAGTGCCCCTTGTTACCCAAAAGAAGCCCGAGGGGAACAAAGAGGGAATGGGAATCTGATCAGCAATGATAGAGACTGAACATATTTGGGACCTGAACAAAAAGCTGCTTTTTCTTATACACAACATAACTTAAGTTCAGCAGACATATACAGCTTCAGCAGAAGCCTGATGGGGATCTGACAGATGTTGATTATCTCTTCTCTGGGACAGCAGAGAATAGGGCTCTTGCCAGTACTGCAAATTACTGCCTGTCCCCATTACTCTGCTCTGTAGCTCAGGGAACATGCAAGGAATCACTCTGTCTCCATCCCACAACTCAGAGCATACGCATAGGGAAGAGGCTTAGACTCAGCCCAAGTCTTTGGAATTTGTAATGGCTGAACTCAGGAAATCTTGTTCCAGCAATTACAGAGATTATTATTATAAGTGGGAAAAAAAAAAAAAAAAACTTTTCCTGAGGTGAAAACCACTGATTAAAGTCTTCCCTCTAAAATTGTTCCCTGCTTCTCAATACCATCATGCACATGCACTCATTAAAAGAAAGAAAAAAAAAAAAAAAAGAGACTTCTGTAAATCTCCGAAGCAAACCCACCTCTATCAAGACTTCTCTACTCTGCTGCCAGCTCAACAACAACCAACATTCATCAGTGGTGGACCCAGGGTAGAACAGACCTCCTATTATAAGCAGAACCTTGAACAAAAGTGTTTATCTTTTAAAGAGAGAAAATAAATGACTTTAAAATGTTTTTCACAAGCCAAGCTCAGTGTGTCATCCAACTCTTATAAAAATGGATGTTTCTACACAATTACTTGTACTCTGGACTCAACTGCTTCATTTAATAATCAATGCCTCCCACTCTCAGCTGTTTGCATATGTTCTTTAGCCTCTTTTACTAGCTCGATTGTAAAAATTATGTGTGTGGATATGTAGGAGTATACATATACATCCAGGACAAGAATGTTTATTCAGAATAAATGATTTGGCTCTAAAGGAAATGAATTGGCTGGGTAGATAATTCCTAATATCTCTAGACCCCCTGAGAAAAAGAACATCAGAGATAATACATGGGAGTGAAATACCAAGTGCTATTTCTCAAAATTCATACGGCCTGTTTAAGTAGAAAAGAACAAAATGTCTCAGCCATATTTCACTTAATCTACTAGAAACACTCATGCAATAACAGGCAGTGTTTTTATTTTCCAAGCTCCTCCACCGAGGACTACCTTAGTCCCATTTGGAAATTCACATTTTCTAAAAAAGCCAAGGACTTCTGGGAAAATGGGGGCATGGAAGGGGTTTTCATAACAGTTATTTTTCCCAACATTCACCCTTAGTATGACTTCCATTTACAGCAGTATATTACGCACCCAATCAGACATTCCTCTTTTTGAAACCAGATCCTGAACCATTATATAAGCACTTACCCAATTTCCAGAGTTTGTGTAAACAGCTTGCTTGTAGACACAGGCCATATAAAACAGAACTGAAAGGGCCATTTGAAATCCTTTACTATATTCACGTTCCTTGAGTTTCACATTCAAAGAACACAACTAGTCAAAGGCCACCATTAAGACAAACACATGAAACTAATGGTTTTACTTTGGTTTTGCTCATTGGTCATACTTATAACTGTTACTGAATGCTTTATGATGTAAAAGCATGTAAGCGTGCCAGGCACTGTGTAAATATTGTGCATATGTATTAATTACCAGACAGCCTTTACCCTGAACAATATCGATGCTGAAACAAATGAGTATAAAAGATCAATTCAAGGGCACTGGGTGAGGAAATGATGCTAGAAGGTGAAATTTCTTGATACAAAAACGCTGTTAGGAATTGAACTCTGAACATTCATCCCCGTTGATGATTACCAAGCTGTTGTCACTAAGGATTAATTTCCATGCGTTCGTAGAATACAATATGGCAAAGCACTCAGAGACAAATCACAAGTTTGCTGTTGCACCAGGCTGAATCATCAGGCCTGACGAGGCAGCTTGTGAGAACTTTGTCCACTCACTGCCAGACTCACTCAAATAGTAATCCTCTGACCAAAAAAAAAAAAAATCAATTTCAGATTTTAGCACGACTAAAGTTGGGTAAAACCTTTACGACTGAAAGGCTTGCAGTTTGTGCTTGTCCCGAAAGGGACCAAAAGGCTGAAACGATGCTGTCTGACTTCTGGGGAGCGTTTTGCTACTCGGAGACCTAGAGGGAAGGGCGTCGGGAGCAGCAGCCCCCCCGCGGGGCCTTACTGCTGGCAGCTCCCGCCGCCAAGGCAGCGCCCCCGGCCGGGCACCGCCGCGCTCCCGGCTCCCGGCTCCCGGGGGGGCTGCAGCCGGGGACCCCCAGCCGAACGCGGCGGGTCGGCGGCCCTGCTCCCTCCCTGCCCTCGCGAGCACCGAATACCTGTTGGCACCGCCCGCCTTTTGTTCCAGCTACACAGTGACAAACATCACACACCCAACAGAAGGAAACTGTATTTTTGTTTAATCGTGTTTGCGCTTGAGTTCCGCCTGAATTTTGGAAGTGCGGGAGGGCTGGGGGGCAGCGAGGCGTCGCCGGGGCCGGGTCGGGGGGGCCGGAGCGCGGTGCGGTAAGAGGGGGCGCACCGCCATCTCGTGGCCGCCCGGCAGACTGCAGGCGGCGCCCCGCGCGGGTGGGCGGCCGTGGGCAGCTACCCCCGGCTGGCGCGGGGAGCGGGGGTGCAAGAAGCACAGCCCCCGGGGAGGAACGCATTTTAGGTCTGAATATGAGCCTTCCGGGCTCTGTTCAATTCGTTCAGTTGTCCTGCAAAACCTCTTCGTGAAACTTGAAACGTCAAGACTACATGATATAGAATATATATATAGTATATATACTATATACATGTCCATAATATATAATATATATATAATTTTTTTCTCCATCTCTGAATATTTTCCTTTCCATTTTCCTTTTTTTTTTAAAAGTATGTTGTAATTTTATGAATATATATTGCTCTTCTGATCTAAGAAAATGCAAGACTTTTAGCTTTATGTATGTAAAACCAATATACGGTGAGCTAAAAAACACTGGTCTGGGATGTCAGAAAAGTTTCCTTTATTTTTGATGATGAGATGTTCTCATTATCCAACACTGCCTGTTCACATCCAACATCTTCCTAAAGATTTTTTTGTGTATATCTTTCCTGTATTAAAGAAAAGGGGCTCATAGGATGGCTTGGGTTGGAAGAGACGTTAAAGACCACCCAGTTCCAACGCCCCTGCCGTAGGCAGGACACCTCCCACGAGACCAGGTTGCCCAAAGCCCCATCTAGCCTGCCCTTACACACTTTCAGGGATAACGAAGTAGGGCCACTTTCAATGCGTACTGAAGGATTTTTAGACACATCACGTGATCTTCAAGGTACAGTCTACTGATTTTGTCATCTCAGGCTTCTTTTTGTTTTGTGATTTCCAGTGAATCTGGTTTCCAGTACTGCCCACTCATGTGCAAACAGAATAGACTGATTGAGTCAGGACAAAACATAGGCTTGTAGAGTTCAATGCAACTTTTACACATATAGCCCTTTTGCTGTAGAGTGCTTCAGACTCAATCTCACTTCAAAGAATACAGGTTTTGATGAAGAAGAGGGTGCAAGAACAATTTGATTAAAGCATGAGGTTGCAAAGATACAGATGAGGTGTGATGGGGCACTAGCCCTAATTCATTCTCCGTATCACCAGCCACACTGCTGGTGAAAATATCAAATCATCTTGCTTTTAGTGTTCTCAAAACATCATTTTCATCAAGAAACATTGTTAAACTTTCACTTAACCAAAAAATAGAAAAAAAGTCATGATACCTGCTGATCTGAACTGACAGTGCAGTTGGCAGGCCAGTAGGTTTTCAGCTCCTCAGGAGGTACCCAGCCTGCTAATGCCCTGCACAAAAACCCTCTTTAGTGACTTGCCAGAGCAGTTCTTTTGCTGCCCAATAGCCACACTCATTCAAGATCAGTCAGAAGGAAAAAAGATTGGCTGTCTTTGAAGAAACGATAAAATATAAGGAATTGGAGGCTTTGATAAAGCATTCAAGGATGGGGGGGGAGGGGAGAGAAAAAAAAAAAAAAGAAAAAAAAAGAGGAGAGAGATTTGATTCAGAACTTCCCTCCATATTCCCTAGGCAATGAACCCTGGCATGTTTGAAGCGACTAAGCCCTGAGCACCAGGAGTACCTACTACCTCAGAAAGTTTTGTTGAATTTCCTCTACAACAAGCATTGAGATGTACATAACTGTTAATGAGATGGACAAACTTGACTCAGTGTGGGAAGACAAGCAGTCCAGAGTGTACCAGCTGTGTTGCAATAAAGAAAATGTGGACTGTAATGCACATACTGCATCAGCTGCTGTTAAGGTAAAATTAATGAGGTAACAACCCCTTTGGTCCCTCTCTTTCAGGAAACATTGTTTTGCCCCAAATTATGAGACTCATCAACTGAAAAAAAAAAAAAAAAGGACTTTTCTTGGAAATCTTTACCTTGGAATTCCCTCTTTTTCACTGAAATATTTTGAACTGAGGGAGAGAGAGAGACTAGGCAAGAAAACATTAGTATTTGTGCCTTGGATTAGTTCAAGTAAAGAACTGATAATCTAGTAAAATAAAAATGTTGTTGTTGCCAGTAAATCTATATATGTGTATATAAATATAAATATATACATTCATGCATAGTAAACAGGCAAGTATATGTAATTCATTTATATTTATGTAGTTTGGGTACTGTGGTTGAGCAAGTCTATCACTGACATACTTGCTTCATATTGACAGCAAAGTCTGTAAGAGGAGCACAGTATGATTAACATGCTCGTCGAGCTGTGATGAGCCTTGTGTTCCCAGTCTTTCTCCTTATACTTTGCTATATATTAAGCAGTGGGAAAAGTATAATATTCTATGAAATTTGATATCAAACTCTCAGGAATTTGCAGAATAAAAATTCTTAGGTTTGTAAGAATTTTGCACAGTGGCCACAATGCTAAGTGAACTCTGGATTTTTTTTATTATTTTTTTTTTGAGTTGAGAGCATTAACTGCTACAGTCTGAGCTAAAGAATTAGTCTTGCTAGTTTAAAGACTAGAACAAACTCACAGCCTCAGTGGATCGATAGAGAGGTGATCACGTAAGGCACCCTGTCAAACAAGTTTCACAGACGTGTTATTTGTAGACGATTTTCAAAGATAAATTTGAGGATATAGCAATCTACTTCTTGGCAGTTCACGAATGAAAGACACAAAAATAGCAATCTAAATTTGTTGACTATGCTATTTGTAGGCCTTATTATCCATGTGGTAATGTCACTCAGATACAGAGATATACTGTATATATGTGCAGATCACATATATGTACATTTATGTTTTAGCCCACACTTGTGTGTCACAAAATGCTTATAGATCACTGCACCCACCTTTTAAAAAAAAAAAAAAACAGTATGATGTCCTTGTTGGAAATGTAGACATCTCCCTATAGTCCTTTATCTCACTGAATGCATACATGTCTGAAAGCTTTTCAGGATTAGGGCCAATATGCCATTTTAACAGCAATGTGCAATCACACATGGCAAGTAGATCAGCGACTGCATGCTATAATGGCCTTTTGAGCAAGGGGCTGACTCAGCCTCTTCCACAGCCTGTCGCACAGGGTTTGCAATCCAACTCCATATCCCCCGTTCTGGTGCACCCTTCCAGTGGTGACAGGTTTCTGGGTGACTGTTCTGTAGCTCATGATCAGCTGGAGGCTGGCAGAAGGAAGTGCAAAGAAGCTCTGCTCTGCAAATAACAGGCTGCAAAGAGAAGCTGACGTGAACAGAGAGTGTAAATAAGATGGGGAGGAGGAGGATGTCTGCCAAAAACAACACAAGGCTTTAAAGGCCTGGTTTCACTGCTAAAAGTCCAACCCCTAGCTTCTCCACCTCTAACTGAATCAAACCCTCTTGCAGCTGATCCCTCTTACTCTGTTCTTTCCCACACATCAATCTCTGAAATAAAGGGTATCCCACATCTTTGTAAGGCTTTTAACTAAAGAATAGTGGATGGTATTTGAAGGAAGCTGAGAAATACCATACTCCTAATACCACTGCCATTGTCTTTCCCAGCATACAGGACAAAGCCCTGTGGCGAGTAGCATCTTGTTGGAAGGAAATATGGATGAGATAAAAATGTTACCTGAACTAATTCAGATTTTTAGGGCTGTTCTTTTTTGAAATGCCCTGGAAAGTCTGTCTTTGAGCATTTTTGAAGGGGATGAACACCATTTATGCAAGCAGTCAAAAACTGGATCCTGGCAACAGACACAATGAGAACATGACCTATGCGACTGAATCCACTCTAGTACTATACCAAGCACTGAAATGTCAGTGGGAGTTGCAAAGGTCCCATTAACATCCTTTTGCAGAGTTTTCTTGTAGTAGGGACACTAAGTGTTCAGATTAGTTCTGCTGAGATTATGGTATACTATCTATAGAAATGAGAAAATCCTCTAATTTGCTAGGATTGTTTTCAGGCTTCTAAAAACTCCTGCCCATATGGTTATGAAACACCAAGAAACACCAAGAAACAAAAATATTACATGGACTGTGTTATTTCCCCCTGACATCTAGACAGGAAACCAGCCATCCAGCAAATAAGGTTAAAAAAAAAAAAAAATCAGGCTACAAGTTGAGCCTGAAACACCCAAGTGTGGAACTCCCACTGGCACTGTGTCTGTGGGAAGAGAAATCTCCTCACACGGAAGGAATGGAGAAGGGAACAGCAAAATTCAGAGAGTTTCAGTGGAAAGAGATGCCATGGAACTGGGTAATGACATTTTTGAAATGCCAGCAAAAGACTCTGAAATTCAAAGCCTTTTTTTTTTTGCAGAAACAATGAGCACGTGCTGATTCCACTGGAGGTGATAGCAGGAACCGCTGTGCAGTGATTGTCCCCCGTGGACAAAGTTCACTTTCCTTTCATTGCATTGAAGCTTCCCAGCTACAAAATGAAGTATTAAGACTTCGTATCATTTTTTTCTCAAACTTTTCTGGAAAGCTATTACAGCCTGCAGATATTAAAGGTGACTGAACTGGGAATTCAACAGCTCAGAAGTTTTAAAGATCTAGGCAGCCACCCCTCATTCTTTCTTGGATTAAACTGCACCTGCTCAGAGACTTAGAAGGGGAAAGGAGAACAAGAGGACAAATCAGGATTCAGATATTATAACCATAAATGTGGTCTTCCACCTTCTCCACCGCTTTAGCAATTTTAAATTTCTTTCTATTTTGGTATTGTTCTGAACGTTTGACTTTGCTTGGAAACTGTGCTAAATAAAGCACCATTGTTATGGCATTCTACTCACATGTTTTTAACGTGACTACTATTATGTGATAACAGAAATCATTCCTAATTTCCATACCTTCCTTGGACTTTGGGGGTCATATCACCTTCATGGATACTTTCTGGTTTTGCAAATTGATTAAAGCATTCATCAATATACCAATTCCACTTCAAGAGCCTGAGAACACAGCAGGCACCAGTCACCTGTACAGTGTTTTGCAAGACTGATAGCTAAATAATTTGTAGTGTCCTCTAGTCTTCACTCCTTCAGATAAGCTCTTCATTCTCATTCCTCAATTGCTGCAAGTATAAATGAGTGCTCTGGGCAGCCATATATTGATTGTCCAGACAGGATTTCATTAGCCACAGCAGAAGAGAGCTTAGTCTTTCAAAATAAACTGGCTACTCATTCCAAATGCTTAGGTCATTAGAAAGAAATGGGTTTGTAACCAATGCAAAAAGTTATCTCAGAGCTACAGAGTAAGAGAAAACATGCCACTGTTTGGATCAAAATAAGATTCAATATAAGATACAAACACTGTGGAAAAAATCCAGAAAGCACATGATGGAAGATGGGAAGCAGGGCTTAACAAATACAATGAATATGAGTGTGAATCAGGCTGGCTTGAGGTCTGAGCTCGCAGGTCAAGCCACAGAATACAGACACATTTGCTACTCTACATAGGCTGAGGAGCCCTATGAAATATTTATCAAACGACTTTCAGATCACTTAAAAGAAGACTGATTTTTTTTAAAGTTTCCACATTCTTAGTGCCTATTTCTCATAGATTGTTTTTTGTTGTGGTGGTGGTTTTTTGGTTTTTGTTTGTTTGTTTGTTTGGGGGGGGTGGGGGTTCCAAACAGGGAACCCCCTGTTTGGAAGAAATTTTCTTTTGGGTGTTTCTTTGTTTCTCTTCCCTCATAAAGGTAATATTACTTTAAAACCCATTCTGGCTCTCTCACTTTTGCATATTGTCTGCTGAGTCTCCATGAAATACAGCAGGATGTAATGAAGCCTATTACCCATTAGAGACAATATTGAGCAGACTAGCAAAAGGTGACAAGTTATCTTTATTGAACTGCTATGTAACTCACTGACGACAATTAATCTTTATGGATTCATTTGGTGTAATAATATAAAGTGCGTGGCATGGAACACATGAAGCATATATCTTAGACACAGTTCAGGAAGTCCTTATTATTTTCCTAATAACATTTCAGATAATGTCATGAACAACATTATTAGTAGCATCTCAGAGATGGAGCACGCAAATGATTTTGCTATGAATCCTGTGTAGTTATTCCTAAATTCTCCTTATTTTGAAGAAAGAGGAATTTAGAAAATATGGAGGAATGCTATACTGAGTTGATTGTGAGGTGATAGAGTGTTCATGAATATCACCCATTGTGTCAAATGACTCACACATCTGTCAGGTGTGCTGCATTAGCCCACAGAAAGCCTTTCGTACGTGTTGTGTCCTATAAAAAAGAAAAAAATTGCTTTGTCTTTTGATGTCAATCATGCTGATGGATAGGCCCAAGGTGTTAATGAGTAAGCTTTAAAAAATATTTATGCTCTGCCAAATCTCTGCATCACGTCAGTAGGCACTAAGCTAGGCAGTTGGAAGCAACAGAATATTTAGAAAGGACAGCTCTTCTGACTCATTAAAAAAAAAAAAAAAAAAAACATGTTTTTAGGCTCTCTCTACCAATTCTCTTGAGCCCTTTGTGTTCTTTTATAAACATGATTTAACAACATTGTATCAGTTTACCTAAAACAGATTAACTCCAAGTGACTTTGATACTTCTTCAGTTACACTTGCCTTTACATTTTGCTAAGTGTAAAGTCTAAAATCAATGAGCCAAAATCTTGAGTTACTCCAGATTTTTTTCTGGGTAACTAAGACAGACATCTTAACACATTCTGTTTAGTACGTGTCATGCAACACTTTCAGTTTTATTCTGCCGTGGAAATAATATAACACAAGAGTCTCTAACTGTGATATACAAGAACTATCGTTCAGGGGGGAATCAAGTGTGACTTGCAGTTTCTCAGAATCTGAACGCAGAAGAGATTGCTTTGGCTGCCCTGTTGGATGTCATCCAGAGTAGAGTCCAGTATGTTTCTTTCATTTCTCTCTACCTAAAGCATACCTTCAAAACAAATGTACCATCTTGCTTTCAAGACTGCAGATTGTGGTACACTGTCAATAATTTTTTTCTGATGATTATTGACTATAACTAAAAATGTTTTTTTTTTCCAATCTCAAGCTATTAAGAAAACTTCTAGAGATTGGATCATTTATGCTTTTGTTTGCTAACGTAAAAGGAATATACTCACAATTACCAATTACATTGGAATTGGGCAAAATGATGATAACATTTTGTTTTGTGCTAAATGTCTCTTTCAGTACAGAATTTCAAATTCTTTCATTTTCACTGATTCTGTAGTCATAGGGTATTTTTTTTCTTTTCTTAAAAGTTTTCAGGAGAAATGGTACTCTTGAAATATAATCTTTTTCAATAATTTTCATCCATATCTGAAACTAATGAAAGCAATAACAAAACAGTCACATTTTTCATTACATCTGTGCTATATTTAATTCAAAATAAAATGAAATCCTATTCTGCAGATAAACTAAGCATCTGTATTGCAAAATACATACTGAATAGAGATTCTGATTGCCTTCAACTTTTTTTTTTTTCATGAAACAAGGTTTCTGTAGTTGTACCTAAAAGAAAATCTCAGCTAAATCTGATACTGGCTTCCCTGAAGTTTTCTTATTAGTGAAGCTATAAAATATAAATGTTGTATATGGTTCGACTGAGTCATATATGTCATAACATACGGCACTGTTCAGCACAGATATGGTCAGAAAGAAATCACATTTTGTAAGAATGCTTAGAGCTTAATGCAGATAGATCACTGTCAGAATTACAAAATAAAATGCTGAAAAGAAAACATTTATAAAATAAGTTATTTTTACATTCTGATGTCTGCAATTTCTGTTAAGCTAAGCAATTGAATTATAGGTATTAGAGTCTTTTAAAGTGTAAAAAAAATATATAAAGGAACTGATTAGAACTGGATATCAAATATTTCCTTTATTTTTGGAAGAAAGATGAAATTTATTCAAAAATTTTCAGCCTGACTCAAGATGAAAAAAAATAAAATAAAATAAAACTCAAAACCCTGAAAACATCTAAAAAAACAACAAACTGGAAAAAAAGAAACTCGGCACGTCTATCACAGTATTTGTTTATTTCTATTTCAGTTTGTTTTCTCCTTTTACTATATTTAGCTTACAAGTATAAATAAAACAGTTCTTGAAATTGAAAATGAGATTTTGATTTAAAAAATAAAAATAAAATAGAGCATTTCACTAACATTAAACTTATTCCTGGAAGATGAAAATAAAAAGTATATTTTAAAAAGGTTTTTCTATCAATTGTATCTTGTTTCAGTGAATCATAGTTTTCCAACAACAACCAAAAAAAAGAACACTAAATAAAATTTTCATCCACTCTTCCGCAGGCTTCCAATGGAAAAGTTCAGGTTTTCAGTCTCATTTTGTAATATTAACAACTTTAATATGTTATCAAATGGAGAAGATTAGTTTTTCCTCTGAAGAGCATATGTTAATGCCAAGCCCTGTCTTGATTGACAGCAATGATGATCAAAGATGCCACCTAAATTGCTTTTCTATTCTTATTGCTAGTGTATTTCCCAAAGGACTCAAACTGAAGACTCAAGCTACACACCAGCATTAGCAAGACTGAAAGAAGCACTGAAAATGTTTCTGAGCAGATCCTCAACTAGTGAAACCTGGCACTGCTCCACCGACTCCTTGTTTTCACTCCTTCTCCTTCTGTCTCGCTTGTGCTTATGTGTGGGCTGCTGCCCTGCCTTAGACATTTTTTGAGGAACAGACTCACAGCAAGCAAAGCAGATAGATTAAATAGGTAGAAAGTTCTGAGCAACCTACAAGAGATTGAACAACAACCTAAAAATAAAACTAGTTACCAAATGATAGTATTTATTTGTGCCAGAACACTGGGCTAAATTCTCAGCTGGTATAAATAAGGATAGGTCTATTGCTGTACATGGAGCCAGACCAATTGACATCAAATTGCAATCTACTTTTATTGACTCCACAGGAGCTACAACAGCTAATGAGGATCTAGCCCATTTCATTAAGTTAATTAAGATTATGTGCTACGCTGTGCATGAGGGTTTTGTTCTATGGAGAGATGATAAATTTCTCTAAAACTAGAGAGACCTAATTCTCCTCTTTGTAACACTGTTGTAAATCATCAGTAATACAGCTGTAAACATTGTCAACACAAAAATGATAAGGATGAGATCAATATCAGCACAAGAAAAGCATGCATTTCCAAGACTTAAGCAAAAAGACCAGAACTAAACTGCTTTTAAAGGCCTATATTATGAGCCTGTAATATCAACTTATCAGATATCTCAAATTTTTAGCTGTAATGAAAAGATGGTGTGTGCCTTTGAGAAAATAAAAAGTTAGAGAAATTAAGAAAGTTGTGATGCACAAAATCTGAACAAATTTTATCTAAAAGTTCTCTGTCACTACACTTTTTATCTTTTTTTTTTAATCTGATTTTGAAACTAGTTCTTGCACAAATGCATCTTCTGTTTGTCATCATTGTTGTTTAGATATACGACAAATAAAGTTGAAAGCAACAGTAACAGGAATAATCTATAAGGAAGAAGAAAGCAACATACTCTAAAGGCTAAGGCTAGGTATGCTTTCAAAACCATTAAATCCTTTAAAAAAAATAAAGTTAAATGCTGGAAAAGCTAAGTACATGCTATTTTATTCTTAGATTTGACAGGACCAATGGTGCCCTGCAGTTTATCCCTTTGTTTAAGAATCCCAGATGAAATTCCGATTTGGCAAGAGGCTCAGCTAGAGTTTCAGCAAGCCCAGAGTCCCCTTGATTCAGTGTCTTTATTCCAGACTGAGAGAAAAAGGAGGATATTAGATGTTAGACCATGGTCTGAAAAGTACAAAGTGTGTTGTTCTAGATGTTGAAGTCAGTATCAGCTGTTTACCAAAAAGCTGGTTTGGGCTCATTCCAGAAGTCCAAATTATTTTTGGAGGTGCCACTTTTTTTTTTTTTTTTTAGTGTTCATGAATGGAAATACTTCTGATTTAAATATTTGCTAAACTACTAGTAAATCTGCCAGATCTCTCTCCTTTCTCTGCTCATGTGTCTGTCTCTGCAGAGTTGAGAAAATTAAGACAAAAACATGCCATCTTTTCTACAAGCAACAGCTCCCTGTTTGTTGATGTCACTCACATGGCTTAGTAAGGACTGTTTTCAAAGGCTTGCAGGTCTCTGTCCACAACTAGTATACATGAAAGAGTATTGACTTCTCACTTTACACTCTTTGCAATTCTCCTCAGTTCTTTTCCCTTTCTCTATGAAATTGGTTAATTTGTCTCACTGGAAATAATGTACATTTTTACTATTTTTCTTTCTACAGCAAATGTGCAAAATTTTAGTATTTGAGTGCAGGTGGTCTTATTTGGGTCAATGTTTCTCAAATGTGTGCCCTGCAAATATGAAAAGAAGAAAAGCTGGAAATTAGATTGTAGAGTACGTGTAGACAAAAGATGGCAGAGCTAGGGAAGAGATACCATTTGCCTGGAAGAGGTGAAATTCAGCATTGAAAATAAATGGAAGAAACAAACTTTGTCAGCTGTTACAGACTTCTGGTGTTAAGTGGAGCAAATATGCATCTGTCAGATGCATGTGTAAAATTAATGAGAACAGCTAGGCTTTGGTTCCTTAAGCATCTGGATTCCTTGTACCTAGTGCTTTCTCTTCAAATGTCACTCTGTGCCTTGCATCTTCCACCATGACTGGGGTTATCATTTGAAATTCTGTTGTATTAAGCAAATGTAATCTTTATCCAAGTTAGCATATTTAAACTGGTTTGTTTTGTTTCGTTTTGTTTTGTTTTACATTTAGTCAATTTCAAACAGTTAATTGGCTTTCCCATCCCTAAACTCTTGTTACGTTTATCAGTCCGTACTGGTATCACCCCTTCAAGGCTCTTTTCAGTGGTGTCCAGTGCCAGGGCAAAGGCAATGGGCACAAACTGGAACACAAGACGTTCCACCTGAACACTGGGAAGCACTTCTTTACTGTGTAGGTGATGAAGCACTGAAATAGTTTGCCCAGAGAGGTTCTGGAGTTTCTGTCCTTGGAGATCTTCAAAAGCATGGTCTTGGGCAAACTGTTCTACATGCCCCTGCTTTAGTAAGCGGTTTGGGACCAGATAACCCCCAGAGGTCCCTTCCAACCTCAACCATTCTGTGATTCTGTGATTTACAATTTCAGTGGTCATTTGGGGTATTGCTTTGTTTCATGCAGAATTTCTTAGCATAGTCAGTAAGATGAAGAGAGTAAGTGTGCAAGTTCTACCATCAGCACTGGATGTCTGGAATCGTAATGTGACAACCATGAAATTGTCAGCAGAATGAGTAAGGCTCCCTTTAAATGTTCCTAAACCAAATATTCATCTTGGCTTGTTTGTTCAAGTGTTCGGGAACTCAAGGTTCTTTCCAGGTGATCAGAAATTCCGTAACAGGCAGAGGATAAGGAAATTGCCTCTTACTCATGCACAGAAATGCAATTTGACCCCCCAGCTTGCTACTGCTGAAATAAAGAGGTCTCTGTGTCAGAGTTTGAACCTACTAAGTATAGGACATAACTGTTCTGTATGGCAAATGATACACCAATAGGCAAGCTGTATGACAAGGATTGAGTCGCTTGGATGGAAAAGATCTATTTGCAGTTGGTCTTGCTGTAGATTCTTAAGAAATCTATAGGAAAGGAAAATCCCGAAAGGCAGATGAGCAGAAGAGAGGGAATATATCAGAGTTCATACCAGTAGAACTGGACATTTTACTCAGAGGCAGTGGAAACAACTTGTTTTATCACCGTATTTTGGTACAATGGATGGACAGTTGTTGAACTTCCTTGCATCCAATTCTGTAATAATGATATTAGAAAACTAAACATTATTAAAATAAATCACTCAAAGGGATGCTAGGTTTTGTCTTCTAAGGCAAATAAAATATGCACCAGTTAATTTGACACTTTTAAATACCGAAGTAAATTGAATTTTGAGATAACTGACTTAGTGGTGGGAATAGACTGGACTTGAGGAAATCAGAAGTATCTGGTTAAAGCTATTATGGCCTGATAGACTTCAACTATTGAACAAGGTGTCTGATATCTTGTTAGATTAAAAATATTAAATACAACACCAAGCCCAGGTAAGGATTAAGGAGACATAAAATGCAAAGAAGCATACTTTTAAAAGGTGTCCCACACAACCAGTGGCCAAATCTGAGAGGTAAAAAAGTCATCAGAAGGCCAAGGGACCTCAATAACATGAAAATAACCTGCTTCCGAGGTCAGTGGTAGGCATGCTGTCAGGTTTTCTTGGAAGAGACAATAAGTCTCCCTATAGCTGTGTACACTATGTCTATTAATCTTTCCCCAAACAACTCCAATTAGTAACCCATAACAGTAAGCAATGAAGTCTGTATTCAAGTTCTTACATAACTTGTATGATTACCATGAATTATAATTATACAATTTAAATTACAATTGCAGCCCTCACTTTCAAATCAGAATTCTCTGTGCAAGTTATCTTTTATGTACAAGTCCAAATTAATAACATTGGGGTCATAAAAAGGTAATTCTAAAAATACATTCGCCAAAAGAAATGTTAGCCGTGTTATTTGAATGTAAGGAGCTGAATGAGAAAGTATCAATGTACAGAGATGTAAAGCAGAAGACACTGTCTTTTGCCAATCTAAAACACAGATATAAAGCAGAAGACACTATCTTTTGCCAATCTAAAACACAGAGATTGCATCACTGGGAGGTTAAGAATACCTAACTAAATATAAAAAAGCTCAAGAATGTGATACAGAAAAATCACACAGAATTTAACAGAACCTTATACCATCAAAGAAAGTAAAAATTCAATTGTGAATTTAAAATCAGTCAGCCCTTTTGAATAGTACCCAATCTTTAAGAAAGAGAGAGATGAATAAAAACCCAGTATCTCCCAATGAGCAAATGTGGTGACGAAACCTAAGCACGTAACTAACTACAGAGATACCTAGGTAAGAGATATAGTAACATAAAATTATAACATTTGTGCTTTTTATGAGAGGATCAATATGGATCAGTCAGCTGTTTATACAATGTTAACAGCATCTTAACATTTCTGGTAACAGCATGTGGGTTTTTTATGTTATTTTATTCCTGCATGATTAGTGAGAATCAGACATTCTCGTATTTAGTCACACCTTTAAAAGGCTGGGTATTTTGCTTTTCCAGTCACCTATTTCACTTTTCCCTAATGCTAGATAGACATATATTTTTGTTTGTTTGTTTCCTTTGGAATTTCTATTTAAAATTTTGGTTACATGTCCAAACACCCCCATCTTCCCTGGGTGATCCAGCCTCTCTGATGAATTCCTTTTACTGATGCAGCTGCGTAATACTATAAATATCATTAACTCAAAAATCAGCCTTGTCCAGAACATTTTGTAACACCTATTCTGTAAGAGAATTCCCTTGATTTTTTGGTAATCCTTGTGGTTCTGCATTCACACTTCCAAAAATTCATAACAGGAAATAATTTACAATGGCATCCCTTAATCAAATGTCAGATTAAGCATATTCTACTGTATTATACTGAACAATAATAGACACAGCTTATAGAAGAAATGGAAACTGAAAGTAAGGATTGATGAAGAAAAGAAGTCAGCACCTTAAGACTACTGAAGAGCAAAGGTTACTTCCCGATGGAAACCATCCCTCCTGAGCTGGCATGTGCCTGCAGAAAATAAAGAAAAGAAAAATTATTATTAATGAGGACTCCATGAGAGAATCATATTTGCAGGCATTAAGAAATCAGCCAGCAGAGAAGAAAAGCATGAAGTGATTCCAAACAAATGAAGGCTGAGCTGTATTCAGCTGCACTATCTCTTCCTGAGGAGGAAGAGACAATCTTGTAGCAAACAGAGTGTTTGTCAGTCATCAGGACTTTAATGGAAAGAAATGGCTGTAAGACTTTTTTGCAATAACCAGAGAAAGATGAACTTTATTTAGACCTGCCAGGCATGTAGGTTTGATCCAGATTGTCTAGGTTACAGGGTGTTTCTCAGGAGGGTTTTTAGTGTAACTTGAAGCAGTTATGTACAGGTCACAACAGGTGCTGCACAGTTATGAATACCTCTTTCCACTATATGTGTAATTTCAGGTAACACCCAGCTTCCCTGGCTGGACCATGTAACTACCCAGAAACTGCAATCAGGATCTTAGCGTAGTAGTATATATCCCTAGCATAGATTTTGTACGTTTTCAGATAGGAGTGAGGTAGGGTCATACTGCCAAATTTGACAAATCTTAGTGCATCATGCAGCACACCAGGAACAGTCCCAGGAGTTGCTGGGATTGCACTCACGTCACAGAACCACAGTTCCTTCTTTGCTTTTTTGCCCTGTGTGCTACTCAGTTAATTCAGGAATGAATGATGGCTCTCCCCCTTTCCCTTCCTTCCTCTCTCCCACCCACTTTGCCTTCGCTTGCTGATGGGGAGATGCGTAGTCTCTTGAATCATAGCTACCCTATATGAACACTGTCAGATTCTGTGGACAAAAATAGAACCTCATAAATTGTGTATGTGTAAGAGGGGGGCTGAATCATTACTGATATCAGTAGGTATGGGAACTTGTAGCCTATAAACCCTAATAGTTCTTTCCTCAGTCTAGTGTTCTTGGTATTATTCATATGCACACAAGTTTTCATTAAAAGATCTACTTATTTCAAGAAAATTTTAGGACCTGTAATGACCTCCCCACAGTCATGCCTTCACATTAATCTTCAGAAGAACTTTAGGAGCTCATATCTCTGAAGATGCTTCATTTCACCAAACTTCCATACCTTTCTTAGACTATTCATCTCAACCCAATCTTTACCTTTCCCATGGCTTTTCTGAGATCCTTAGGTTGTTTTCTGTTTCTCACTGACTCTTATTTCTCACTGACCTTATTTTTTCTTCTTTTCCAAACTGTCCCTTGTCTTTCTCTCCTACAGAACCACTGTGAGCACAAACAAGGCATCTATTAACCTAACTTTTTTTTTTTTTTTTTGCTACTGCCGTACAGCATCAGGCAATTTTAGTGATTCAAAGAACTCATTACATTACCAGCACACAGCTGCCCAAAAGATTTAACCAATAAATTGCTTCCAAAATCCTTTGATTCCTCCCCATGGTAGCCTCAAATCTAGTGATAGGATTAGTTTGAGAAAGCTTGAGCAGACAATATCAAGTAAGGATACAGGAATTATTACCTGCTGTATTAAGTTAAGAGAAAAGCTTTATTGTAAAGTACAAGAGGGTATTGGTTGCTATTTTAATCCGTTACTGTGAATGTGGTTTGCAGTTAGGAATATTCATTTCAGGAAGATAAACTTCTGAGAGCTCATATTGGAATTGTTCTCTGTGTGTCCTTCCCACTGCTTTGATTCTCCTCTATAGCAGAATCACAAGGTAAACATTCATAATCAGATTACATGGTCCAGTGATTCTGAATATTACCTGATTACTTCACTTCCCAGACTCAGAGTACACAATGACATTCTTCAAAATTAATTGAGAAGTACAGATAGAAAGACAGTCAGTAATACTTGGGGGTATGGAGAATCCCTCTGCTGGAAAAATCCTGGAAAATAATTTTCTGAAAGGCATGTCAGGACAATACGGTTGCTCCTCAGACATCAAAGAATAAAGGCACTGACTATACCTTGATGTTTTAACATGTGCAGTTAGTGCATACTGCAGGAACACTATGGACCAAAAATAATTCTTAGTTTCTGAATAGGTTCATGAGCATTTTAATTGCTCTGGTTATAAAAAGATACACTGGGGATGATGTTCAGGCATTTAAGACATTGGGATGAAATGCTTAAAATGTTGTGAATTTCTGTTCTCAACTTTACCTGAAATTTCTTGCATTGCTTTAGACAGACTGGTAATGCATGCTATGTTGTCTTGCAATGAATTTTACAGGACAGGCCAATTAAGTTTGTAAATAAACTACATTTTAGTAAGAAAAGTAAATTAAAAAATGTTATGGTATGCAATTGACTGGAAGGAGCACTAGCATCCAGAAAATGTTACTCAAAAACTGGAATGTTAATGAAAAATTCAATGAAATCTAGAAAGGAAAAGTCTAAATCACTAACTTTTGGAGCATTTCCTCATTTGCACTTAGGAAATGACACAGAAGAAGCTTTGGTAGTGTACTACACACGAATATAAACTAGATGTAAGAGTAGCTCTTAACCCTTGCTTTAAAAACTCACACTTTTACATTCCAGGGAAAAATACTGAGTAATTTCTGCCTCTGTGACTTTGAAGTCTACATTTTTGAGAAATATAAAATGTATATGAATTAGACTAATATCAAAAGAAATTTTCTAATTCAGGCCTGAGGCAAATAAGTGTCTTTCCGTTTCTGCCAATGGACTGTTTTGAAACTAGTGTACTGTTATTTTTATAGACTATCAAGATAATTTCTGAGCACACTAAATTAAGTGGTGAATACATTCCTAACAAAATGTTCTCTTTGAAAACTTCCATTGAAATACAAGGTGTAGGCAGCTCATACTGCTAGGTGAATGTGATATGAATTACTTTAAGAAGATATAGTGACTCCGAAATTATCATCAATTTGAGTTGCCAAATTAAGTAAGAAAAAATAATGGACAAGATATGTAGGTGGGAGTTATAGAGATATAGATACTGCTAAAAATACAGGCAAAGCTGTAAAGGCATCATGACACAGTACCTAATGATTTGCTTATTATTCAATATCTATTAAAATGCCAGCTTTTTAAGAACTTATATTCTCTTTGTTTCCTAGATCTAATAGTTCGTAAATTTTTTTCCTGCTGGTTCCAGTAATGGATAGCTTCAATTAATGCTGAGTTTTCAATGTGATAGTGCTAAAACATCTATCGTACAGGAACTTACTGCTTCAAAAATGGTATCTTATTTATATGTATACTGACTGTATATGTGTTGTCAGCCTAAAACAAATATGTTAGAATCTATCCATTTAAACCTCTCTTGAAGACTTGGAACTAATCAAATCCACAACAGTCAGTGCTTTTATTACTCGTCCAGGCTTCTTCATAAGAGTTCATCATGCCTTTTCTTATGTTACACTTTGCCAAAAACAAACATAAATTGGGGCTCTTTTGAGTGGTTCTACCATTTCAAGATATTTTCTCTGCTATAAAAAATTCCTTCCGGGAAAATATATATATATATCAACAGTTTGATTGTAGTAAGCACCTTGTTGTTTAGCACCACTTGAAGAGATTTTAAAACACTTACCCAGAGACTTGAAGTAAACTATATGCCCAATCTCAGTATTTGATACAGCAAGCTTCTTGGGGCAGAGACCATCAGAAGATTTTATTTGTACATAGTGCTTAGCACAGTGAGACCCCTGTTTTTGACGGCAGCCCCTGAGTGCTAGAGTAATAGAAATAATAAACGATAATAATCATAAAGACTGCCTATTAACTTAACAGGCATTTTTTGAAATAATGAATCATCAAGGAAACTAATTTTTTTCCCAATAAGCAATTCAGCCATTTCCTCTCATCACAGATAATATACATCTGTCTTCTATGCTGTTTGCAGAAATTCTGTGGATGTGCTGTGTCTTCTTATGAGAAAATTGGTTCATGAAATGGAACAATTTTTCTCAGACTCATGATTTCTTCTTTATTGAGGGCCAAATTGATCCTGTGTTCAATTGCCCATGTCTGGGACAGCAAGTAGTTACAGCACCTCCAGAGCAACCCAGGGAAGAAATTGTGACTCAGAGACTTCCAGTCCCTTTCTCAGTCTCAGCTGCCTACTTGCTCCAGAAAGTAACCTGCAAATGCTCTATAGTATAGACTATTTACCACCCCTGCCAGCTCAGCTCAGCTAGCTGCCATGTTGAGGGGTGAGAGCCAAGATTACATTCACACCCTGCTCATGTGTGCAGAGGACATGAAAAGGAAAAGAGTTCTAACTGAAAAGACTATATTCTCTATCCTGTGGCGAACTCAAATTCTGTGGAGGCCATATGTACACGTAGTACTTCAGTAAGGACAGGTAAATCTAGGCATCAATCTGACCCATCATTATCATTTAATGGCATGTGACTAAGAAAACAAAATCCCCAAAAGTGGAAAAGTTATATCCTTCTTCTACCTGATCAGAATAATACTAAAGGTTGTTCCATTATGTTTTTTGTTTGTTTGTTTGTTTAATTTGTCTTTGACTTGAGTCACCACCTAATTTAATCCCAGAAAACCTTATGGCCCACATATGGGCTTTAGGCATATGTAGGTCTTAAGCATACACTGTTATGTTGGCATGCCTGGCATGTTTCAGTGACAATATTCTATGGAGAACTGTTAATGTTTATAGCCTCTCTTTCAGAGACTTTAAAGTTGCCAGTGGCAACTGAAGTGCCTTTGATTGCCTTTATTTGCTATGTGGTTTCATATTAATGACTAAATAAAATAGCCAGATGATTTGAGCTCTCTCAAAAAAATCACCTCTGATTTTGGATCAAAGACATGTTTAACAATATCCACAGTCCTCATGTGTCCACACCACACAATTTGATGTACTCATCATCAATCATATGCCTTGTGATTAATTTGAGTCTTTATGAGTAATGTCTATCACCGCAGTCCTGGCAAGAATAATTATTGTTCTGCACCCTGCTGAGATAACTCATTTCTGACAAAGATCTGCAGTTTGATATCTGCAGAAAAAAGAAAGATGAAATTGGAATAGTTTATTAGAATGGCATAGACTGTCCAGAATTCTTGTAATAAACTTCTTTACATCCTAGGAATTGATAGTGACTTCAAAGAAAAACATGTGAAACAGACCTCAATAATATGGAGGTATCATCTTTGCAATTACCCCTGGATCTTTCCATCAACATGGGGAATCTGTATATCAAAAATAGTCATGGGAGTTTTAGAGCCTGCTGGTTTTCTGCAGACTTGTACTGCAAATAGAAATCACAGTCAGAAACAAAGCCAGGTCATTCTGAGGAAAACAGGATAGGCAAGATCAAAACAAGCTGGAATTTAAAACACACACACACAAAAAATCCTGTCAAGTATAGAGTTTGATCATGGTAGTGAAAGAATAGACAACAAGAGAGACATGCAGGAGCTAGAAAGCTAGTGAGCACAGCTGGCTCCTGTAAACCAAAGTCCAAAGTGTGACCAACATGGGCAAAAAATACCTTTGCCAGCAATTGTCCTTTGCCAGAGCTGCAGTTTCAGTCCCATCAAGAGGTTTCACCCTTGTGCGTCCTCAACAAGGTCTCCCTTTGGGAACATCAGTGGTGCTGATTTGAGCAACAGCCTTGGTGAGAACAGCACCATGGCTTGCATACTGAAGAGTGTGAGCGAGTTGACACAGGACCCTGCATGCATCTATCATTAAGTCAAACAGCCCAAAACTGAGGTTCTCCATCTTTCAGGCAGGTGTTCAAGACACTAGATAGCTATTTCTGCTCTAACTCGAAGAACATTTAAGTATGACATGTGAAATGAAAAAGAACTAACAGAAGAGACTGAGAACTTCTCAATTTCAAAATACCCTACAGTCTGGCAATTGAGTTTCTTCTTACCAACGAAATGAAAAAGACTTATATTTTCTAGTCTTCCAACAGCAAAAGAGGGATTTGAGTCCAGGTTTCCCACAGGCTGTACGAGAGTCCTTACTAGTGTGCAAGTGAGTAAAGCAGACAGTGCCTTCTGCTGTGTGAATCTAGGTTTTGAAGCCATAACAAGACATTCTGGCAGTGGGGGCAGGATGTCAGTTTAATACCATCCTGCCTTCTCTCCACATGTAATGAAAGTATAGCAAAAAAATAAGTGGCAAAAGCTTCTTACCTTTACTATCACATAAATGGCTACTCAGAAAGTCAGCATATGGTCTTCTTGCCCTAGCCTTGCTATAGTTCTACTTTTCTTTTTTTTTTTTTTTCCTTTTTCTCTCCCAACTAAAACTGCAGTTCATCAGCTCTTCTAAAACTTGAATAGACCAAGCTGTTTTAAACACATCCTCTAGTGATTCAGCCTTAGTATCATGGCTCTGATACAAATTCTGCCTACAACTGTTAAGGAAAGACAGTTTCCTTCTTTCTTGGCTTGCCTCTACAACAGCATCCCTTCCCCCAAAAAACACTGCCTACTTCAGCCTTCTTCTTTTCTACGATGTGAACTTTTATACTAGACTTAGCTCTTAATTTCAGATCTTGAAAAAATAACCCTGTTATCTTTCAAGCAATAAACAGGTATCCTGTTTGCAATTACTATCTTATCCACAGGTTCATCTAAAAAATCTCGTATGCCTCCTGTGGGGACATACTTTCTATGTCACATTTGCAATTCTGACTGGTCAGACACACTTCCAACTGATTTCCCTAATAGCCTCCATTAGTTTAATTGCATGTACTAGTATCGTTAGTATTAAATCAGCATCTGTATTATTTTATTGTACTTTATATAGGTATTTTTTTTCCTTATACTTCACGTAAAGGTAAGCAAAACTACAGCTGTTGTCCTGAATTTACAGAATCTGGAGCAGCAGCATGCAGTAGGGGCTGTTCCTTTGGTCTTGGCAGAGCACCAGTTCTGAGCCCTAAAGATGAACCATAGTACATATAGGCAGAATTTTTTCATTCCTTCCAGAAAGTTTTAGAAACATAATAAAAGCAATTATTTACTCCTTGTTTTAACAGCCTCACATGACTTATCAGATAAGTGACTCAAAATGAACAGCAAAGTTGTCTATAATATTTTGTAATATATCAGTAGTGTTTAAGGTCAAAAAAAGACCAACGGGTCACTTGATCTGTTCTTTTGTACCTCACAGCCCAATAAAGGTACATTTGCATTGAGGCAATTACTTTTGTAATTAGACGACTCCCTGCAACAATTTGCATGAATCATCCTCACTGTTAAATATATCTTCTTTCTGAATTGAATTTCTCTGACTTGAGCTTCTAATCACTGATTCTGCCATTGCTTTCTCAGATTTCCCTTCACTCAGTGAAATTATTAACACTAAAATTCACTGCTCAGTTTTCTTATTGATAAGTATGATCTATCATTTTCTCTTATTCTTTACTGCCCAGCACTTGCTCCATCTCTTTAATCCTGCTGGTGTCTCTTTCTTGTATTTAAACAACTCTCTTTCTATAAATGGCAATGCTGCTTCTATATTGCCACTTCTATATAGCCACTGCTAATATTTTAACTGATCAAACTGCACTTGCCTTTTCACATCTGTTCAGGCCAGTGATTACGTTGTGATTAGCTGGATCTTCCTTACCATAACAATAATCCATCAAACATGAGAATCCAATCCTCATTTTACTACCTCCCACCCACTCACAGCTCAAAATAGCCTGGATTTGATAAGCTTCCAAGTGCCCTGCAAGAATGAGAAAGAACTTCTAAGCAAGGTTCAATAAATACTCATCATAGTGGTGAAGGGGTAAAAATGAGTAACTCAAGGTGTTTAGTTCATTGGATTTCTGCCGGAACAAGTTACTGAAATGGTGATTTTTGTAGAAACAGTGTTACATTGCACAACAGTGAAGTGGTAAGTTACTTTCTTAAATAGTTTTACATCCAAGTAAAGTAAAATGAAAAAAGATTTACAAAGTAGCACTAGGGAATTAGGCTTAATTTGAGTTACGAGTCTTTCAGAGCAGAGCATTTTCTGATGAATTTTCTATGATTTAAATTGTTTAGATTTTTAGTTCTTATTTTACCCGTGCATACACATCCTTTGGCTTTTGTACCCAAAACTTTCTATGTCATTTTTCTTTAATGTTTATTCACTGCATGAACAAGGGAATGACTATGGTGCATTTAATAAAATATTAAATTCAAATTTTAGGAGGTTGAAGAAGCAAACAGTTTTCAATTCCCAAATCATGAATATCAACATAGCAGCTTGCTTCACAGTGTCAAGGTTGAGTTCAAAAAGCAGACAAAGATTCCCATCCGATGAATAAATTACTATTTTGAATTGAAGAAAGAAGAAGAGGAATCATCACTGGGTTGCCAGTTCAATAATCCCATATCACACCATTGTGTTTGAAGTCAGAAAGTAGTAGTGATGTTTTTGAAATAGGTATGCACTTCTTTACAAGATCACTAATTATTACAATTCCAAATATGTTTGATATTTTTTATTTTAAAAAAAATTGTTAAGACAAAAAATATAAACAACTTAATCATCGAGGTATTCTTTATCATATGTTTTCATATGTTAATCAAAAATGCACTAGTTTGGTTTTTTTTATACTTGTAGTAGTTGTATTTTCAGTCTCCTGAATTATTGTGTAGTTTCTGGCCACTAGCAAACACGAGGTAACTTCATGTAGAAAGTCTGATCAAGCCCGGTGCTAGAGAAGTAAAAATCTCCTCAGTACAGACCAGATTTTTGCATTTTCAAATTCTCCTCACATTGGCATCAAAATGGAATTTGTTCATTTGTTTCAGTGAGTTGGTTTGTTCCTTTGTTTGTTTTATTACAGAATGGAAATGAAGCAAAAAGAGTTCAGATGTACCAGCAAATTTTGCAACAGTGAAGGATTTTCTAGGGATGATTCCATATTAATCCAGAATGTTAAGTTTCATAAACCTTAGTTAAATGTTTTCTTAAATGATTTCTTGCCAGTCCACAGTTACTGCCTGACTGCTCACTTTGCACCCTTCTCAGAATAGGCAATGACATATCTGGGTGATCTGAAGGAGCGATGCTGTGAACTTCAGCAACATAGAGGCACAAAGGCAAGTAACTTCTCTTCTTAAGAAGAATGTCGTGCATGTGGAAGATTCTTTCGAGCTGCATACAGGAAAGGAGAACTAGGACAACCCTAAATAAGCCCAACCTAACAGCAAATGTTACTTTAATTTCTTTGTCAAAAGACTAAATTTTTTCCATCTAATTTTAAGACTCCAAGGGAGGTTCCTAAGAACAGTTTAAACTGCCTAAATCATGAAATGTGGTTGTACCAGAATTCTGTGCTGCAGAAAGCCCCCTAGGGTTCACCTTTGCTCCCCTTACTCCTGGATGTTCATGGAAAAGAGAAGTGAGCATGCACACAGGAGGGAAAGATGGTGATATCCAGCCAGGACAGTGAGCTGGATACGTGAAAGACCAAGATCTTGGGACATCTCACAGTTTCCACTTGTCTTACAGTCTGGACATAGCTTCACTTAATTTAATTTCCCTTCACAGCCAAGAAAGAAATAGGAGTACCCAGAAGAGTTATTCTGATCTGGTCTACCTCTGTTTCAGTTCCTGGAAAACCTGCAGCAGTAAAGGGAATTTGTCCGTTGCCTTTCAAAAGTGATGTCTACATTGATGTAAGAACAGATGGCAATTTCTTTCATTATAAAATAAAACTGAATAGGAGAAATTTTTATTTAGTTATTTCAATCATTTATTAAAGTACCTTTGAAAAATATGCATGTGTGTGTGAACATATATATATGTTTAATTACATAAGGATATCTATATAAATATAGATTCATATAATGTCTTAAATAGAATATAGAGGACTGTTCAGACACTATTACCTTCTAGCTAAAAATATGAGGAGGAAATTTTGAAGGTTCCAACAAACAAAAAAGTCCTTTTGAAAACTGTACCTATGGTAGTATATTATTTGACATTAAACATTTATCTCATGGAGGTAGCATATTTATATATTTAAAATATAAACAACATACATATTTAAAGAGTTTTAATCATTCTAATGAGAATTTGTATGTTCAACTTATTTTCAGAAAAACTAACCATCCTAAAAATCCAAAGTTTGTTGCAATGTTAACTGTAGCTTCTTAAAAGTGCAGTCTCTGAATTGTAGGAATGGTAACTGAAGCTGAATTTCAGGGATGTACTGTTTTTTTTTCACTTCTTGCTCTAAACTGGCAACATGCCATGTCTATTGATGGTCAGTAGTAAACACAGAAGAAATCTTAGAAGTTGCTAAACACTGTAATTGAAACACATGCAGTCAGATCAGAGTAAAAGAAATCCAACACTGATGAATTTAACCTGAGTTCATTCCAGGCTTGTAACCTTTAGTCCAGTCCCATCTCTCTGTTGCTGTGGAAGGACTTGGCATCTAGTAATTCCCTTCTTGTAGTGATCTGTACACCCCTAACTGGGTACCCACAAGTTCAAGAGAAAGGTCAAAAAGAAAAAAAAAAGTATATTGGGAGCATCTTGCACTCCGAATTTTCAAGAAAACATATGTTAGAGCAGAGGGCCTGCTGTGCAACATGCGCTTTCAAGGGACAAGGTCAGGTAGAAGATCATTGAGTCAAACCAAAAAACAATTCCAAAATCACTTATGAGGTATGCTCTTTTCATTTATTACTGTATATTTTCTTTCATCTCTCCCTATTTTCCTCTTTGCCCTTATTTCTGAGAAGCATTCACTCCTAAAATAATGTGTAACAGATGAACATTGAAGAAAGCTGAATTTGTTTTTCAAATGAATCTTGTGAGGATTCAGTAATTGCTTCAAAACAAATCACTATTAATTGATCTGTGTGATACTACAAGGTTTGATACTTTCCTTTGCAGTTCTCTTGTTCTGCACCTACAGTTTATTATTTTAAGGTCTCAACACCTACACCTTTTAATTTTGCTATGAAATGTTCTGCAACTTCACTTTTCTGTTATCGCTTTGTGTTTTGCAGGCAAAGTATTGATTTAATTTACAAGCATTCCAGTTTTCTACAGCTACAGTTCTTCATTTTTCATCCTTTTTATATTAATGTCTAAATCTCTAGAAAATTGAAATGCCACACTAGTAATACCTGCTTCTACTTAATATGTCAAAAATGTAGTTTTATAACTGAGTATAAAAAAGACATTCAGATTATTGACATTTAACTGTAAAGAATATGAGACTGCCATTATTTACAAGTGGTTTATTACTTTCTTTTATGAATAGGTTTAAAGAACTTTGTTAATTATATGCTGTATGAGTGAAAAAAAAAAGCCTCTACTTATATATTTTAAATGCCCCTTTTTCTATATAATTACCTTTAAAGTAAGATGAGCATTGCTGCTTTGCATTAAATTTATACTCTGATATGTTCTCTGAATATGCTATAAATGCAGAGGTTCTTTCTTTCTTAATAGAATTTCACTTTTCTCATCTAGAGTTTCAATATTTCAGAGGTCTTTTCATTTGATTATACATGCAAATCACTTGGGAGACCTAATACACTTATCTAAAAATTACTCATTCCTGTATAACGAATTTAACAATTTCGAACAAGACTTTCAAAACTGTTTCCAGTATCTCCAAAGAATTGCTGTCTTTCTTGAATAAAGTCCTACAGATCCTGCCACCCAGCTCTAATGCAACCAGTGCACTGTAAGGTCACAGACAGATTAATGTTTTTGTAAAATACAAAGTTTAAACTGCTTTTTGAGTATTTCACACTTTCTGTTTTGGGGGTTCATGTGTAATGGGGCTGATTCCTATGCATGACTGATGTACATTAAACTGAACAAAATGCCACCAGGCAAGTACTACTATCAAGGCAATGCTGTGCCTCTTCATTCTGCCTCTGCTATAAAGGGTGATAAAATATTTCACCAGTTTCCCTTGTGCAACAAGACGCCCAGATGAGGCAAGATGCAGGTTATGAGTAGGGTGATATCAAGCAGCTGCTGGAAAAGTCACCAATTTAGTAAGGAAGACAGCCTTTTGGTAGGATTGCCAAAAAGAACTAAGGCACTAAGTAGCTTTATTAAAGATTTCAGAAATTAATTCAGTTTCAGATTAAAAGTAACAAGCATAAGCATTACATAAATGTCTGATTATTACCAGTGTGCAAATGGCTGCATATAATGTAAGGTTATATTTAAAACAGTCACCCATGTTTTGAGAAATATTTTCTGTCCACATTATTAGTGAACCTACACACTATGTAAGATACTCCTCAGAGTAAGCATAATTCTATCACAAACTGATGAAAGTCAAACTGTGAGAAAACTATGGGTAACTACATTTAAGATGTTTAAGCTCTGGAACAGAAAAATAGAAGCAAAGTGCTAAAGAGTAAAACTTATTAGTTAAAGTGATCTTGGATTTTTTTCAACTGAAATACCACAGAAGTTGAAAAGCATTTCAAAGGAGTCTAATACAATAGTAATATAGTAACAAATTTAAACAAGTAATATAGCTAAGGCAAAAATCTGAAGATAGTTCCAGACTGTAAAAAAAAATTATTAAGAATGACTAGATCTAAAAAGCCTTGGGCAGGAAATTGTTTGGGGCTCAAAATATGGGAAAACAGGAACTAATAACTATCTAATTGACATTTCTATGTATATTTTTTCTGTGACTCTCATAGAATATTGCATTATTTTTAAATTGTGTTGTTTCTAGAGTTCTCAGGTTATGTGAGTTACCTTTTTCTTCTTTCAAAAATTTCTTTGGAAAAAAGAATTTTCAAATTCCATCTGTTAAAAATAGCCTTAAAACATTTAAAAAACATTTTATAAATGATATAAGTTTAAAAAAAAGCAAATCCATATATTCTATTTTTATAGATGTATATGTCATGTATATATTTATTTCATTATTTTAAGAAAAATTGATGATAGTCTGTGACTCATGATTTTGGGAAAGATGAGTTGATCACACTGACATTTTAAAGTCAATTAGATAACTTCTTTCCACCTCAGTCTACTTGTCTCACACATGAACACTACTACAAAAGAATACAAAAAGAAAAAAGTGTCCATTCTTGCCTTTTGGAAAAAATGTATGTATAAAAAAATATAATATGAGGATCAGTTGTATTCCATATTCCCAATCTTATAAATTCAAACTAAGCCATGAATAGGGAGAGGATAATAATGAAGAATTCAAATCCAGGAGAGAATATTGGTTTGGTGCTCTATATTTTACTAGCTACTTAAAAATAATTTTCCTTATTGACAAAAAGTTTAAAACAGATAGACCTCTACACCACTGTATATGCTGTTAACTGGTTCTTTTGCTTTCTCTGTAACATATTTCAAGAGTATTGAAGCTACAGTATATGGAAATAGTTCCAGTTACTCTATGCCTCCAGCTTCCACCTATGTTCTTTGTTACTTCTCTATTATTACTTTTCCTCGTGTTATATTACACACTAATGGCACACTAGCTGCTGCACTTGTCAAATATATGCCTTAGTAAATTGTAAGAATGTAAATTGTTCATATTTGCCTCTGCAAAATAATAAACCCTTGCTTAGCAAAACCAGATTCAGTGGTTTTATCTTAGAAGTATTCAATAAGATAAAGGTTTAGTTTCTAATATAATTATGAATACATATATTATACAGGAGAACATACTCATTTTCATCAGAAAGCCTCATAGAAAGGCAAATGTTCCATTAAATAATTTGGAAAAAATGCCATCCTCGGACAATAGCCCAGTCTCCTGTCTCCAAGAACCTATCTGCCAGCACTAGAGTTTCTCGACATCCTGTATAATAGAGGATTTCCCACATTCAGCTCCTTCTCGTGTGAAAAGCATGTGGAACATGACTTTTTATTTTCATTTTTTAGAAGAATCTGGGCACTTCTTTCAATGACAGATTGACTTGCCTGCTTATTGGATCTATAATGGATGCATTGGATCCATTGTAAACACACCATCTGACTTACCCCTACAGGCATAGATTGGTTTGTTCTGAGTCCATATGAACAGCAGAATACATTCCCAACTGTAATGCTCTCATTTTCAACATTTGTTATATAGTGCTGCAGGGGAGAGTTCATGGTCTTAACTCACTTTGTGTATTATGAATCACCATAATACCTTCTAAGCTACCCAACTCTTCCTCCTCATTCATTGCATGCTTTGACTAGTCTAGCTGGTCAAAGACAGACTTTTCATGCTTAACAAACTGAAACCTACTTCCTGTTGTAGATTTCATGTCTTCATTGTACTCATAATATTCTGTGTGCCTAAAAGCTAGTGAAATCATTCTGGTAAAATGTCCCTGTCTGAGACCTTTTTTGTTACTAATGTTATCTATTTATCTATTTATTTATAATCTTGTGTGCAGGGGACAGATCTCTTCCAACACTAACCTCAATGACAGATTCTCAGTAATGATCCCATGTTCATCACCTTCAAATCCAATTACAACACCCATCTTCTTGCAGTTTAGTTCCCCAACATCATTGTACAGTGAACTTACATTACTGCTCACTTACAGTGAACTTAGTGTTTATGGTCTGTGAAACAAAACATTGCAATACAAAGAGTTCTTTCCCTTGGAGAAAGGACAAGAAGGCAGGAGTATCACACTAGACCGGACTACCTCTACTATTCTAAAGACAGGCACAAAGGCACTGACCCAGCTACTATCTAGGGCACAAAGATACTGACCCTGCTTTTAATAAGAGATGGTGTTACAAAATTCAGCACTGTTCAATAACAAACTAAGTATTTCACTTTGATATACTAAACAACTAAATTATATTTAACAATACTATGAAAAGCTTCACCTGGACCATGACATGGGATAGGACAGAGAAATAGCATCGGACAGGGTGTTGCTTTCCCCTCAAAGAACCATCAGTGAGAACTGAAGGGATGATCCCTATCCAAATCACACTTCAGCAGACCAGCTATAACTCTTATTTTACCTAAAGGAGAAACTCCTAGACACATTACCCCCTTGACATTCTTAGAGAAGTTGCTTTTAACTTTTTTTCAAATAGAAAAAAGATTTATTCAATTTGCTTCCAAAAAGCTAGGATGAGGTGGGTCTACTTTTTCAGGAGGGATAAATTTAATGTTATGAAAGAATAAAAATCATCTCTTAAATGAATAAAGAGAGTAAAAATATGCCTTAAAATAGAAGACTGATTGCAATTGTAACTATGTAGAAGTTATTGGTCTATATTACACTCACGTGGAGCTATAACCTGAGAAAGTGCATGTTTTCCCAAGGAAATGGCTGTAGTAATGTACTTACCTGACAATTTTTTTAGTATTCAACTTTCTCTTTTCTTTTTTGTATTTTTGTTTTTTGTTTTTAAGTTCTGATGTTAATAAAAAAATGTACCATTCTACACTATAAAATATTTAATTACAACAGTTTATTTCTCATTATCCTTTTGGGAGGTGTTTTTTTTGGGTTTTTTTGTGGGTTTTTTTTGTAGAAAAATTATTTTTGGTGACATCTGGTTGGGAAAAAAGGACTATTAATGGGTGAATGAATGTCACTTGGTTGAGGGTAAAACAGATGATCCAATCATTTCTAAACGGACTACTTTCTGTTCTGAGAAAGTGCTAACAGAACTAAATAGAGATGATCGGAAAAATGAAAGAAGAGTACATATTGGATAGTTTCAACTTACCTACAGCACATTGTACTTTTGAATTTATGGCAATTTGTGATAAGCTAGGATCCCTTCACATTAAAAAAGTTAAAATTATCAGTATATTCTAGAAGATATACTGGAAATTTCAACAAATGAGCTGCAGTCAGAAAGAAGTACAGAAAAGCTGTTGATATTAGAGGAAATGGTTCTACGAAAGGTAGAGAAATAGATACACCAAAAGTGTGCAGGATAGGAAAAAAGTTTGATAGTATATGAGCACTTAAAAAATGAAAATGACAGATTTTAGTAGAGAAAGACTAAAATTATTGAGGGTTAAAAAAGAATTAAAAGATTGAAATAGCTGGAAATTGAATCTTAAGGACTAGTAAACAAAGCAAGTGCAAAGATTTCACAGTTATAGACAATTAATTCAATAGATGTTTTAAATATTTATAGTACTTTAATAAACATATGTTTATTTGTGCTTTGTTTATATAATAAATTTTCTCACCTGTCCTCTCCATTGCTACCTATTTGGGTCTAAGAACTCAAAAACACTTGTTGATAGATCAAATTGTTTCACGTATGCTTAGGCTGTCTTTGAGCACTTGTGTGGGCAGCCACACCTCCTTCCACCTCTCATGCTCCATTTCATATATAGCCACACGTTTTCCATCCAAGAAGGTGGCCACTTTCAAGCTACTGTAGCTGGACATTCTTTGTGTTCTAATCTTGGTGTTTGTGCAGCTAACGTGTTGGTTCTTTGACTCTTGGTTGACTGTTGTTGGTCAGCTGCTCATACTGTCCTGACTTTTCCAGAG